>NW_025793887.1:0-7660 GCF_021613505.1 Equus quagga | reverse complement strand
GTAGTCTCAAGGACTACAAAGCCAGAAGGTCAACATTCTGAGACCCCTTCCCTTCAGCCCGTTTGTCCTATATAACTGCTTCAAAATTTTGGGGTTTTAAGATGGTTCTTATGACACCAGTCTTCCATCTTCCCTCTTACTAACAAGCTCTAATTAAAGACTCTTTCTCTCCTACCACCTTGCCTCTTGACTGCTGGCTTATCTTGTGGCTAGTAGAAGACCCCCTCTGGCAGTTACAAATTTGGCTCTGTGGGGGCTATAAGTCCTGCTCACAGCTAGTCAACCTAGGACAGGCAGCCTGATGGGTAAGTCCCTAGCAGCTGCCAAGGCCCCTTTTGTCTCAGGGATTTGCCTTTCCTGCTTTCCCATACTGATGCTGGCTGCCTCCTTAGGCTGACTGTGGTGAAGAGAGAGACTGCTACATCTGGCGAGTTTCAGGCTCAATCAGGAATAGGGTAAGTGGCCTCGGAGACGTCTGAGAACTCCCTTCCCCTCCACCTGGGGTCCTGCCATTTATGGGAGGGCCATCTGGGCGCACTATCAGAGTGGGAATAGTTGTGGGACTGTACCTGAAATCTAGGAACTAGCGCACTGGTGTCTGGTTTATCTGGTGCGTGTTTGTGTTTCTGTGTCTGTATGTATGTGTGGGATGACTCAACTTTGTGTAATAACAATAAGAGGTTCACCATCGGTTCCCAAAAAAAGCCCCTTGGGGAAAATTTTGAATAATTTGTCTGATTATAGCTATGAGCCAATGACTAAGAAGATGATGATTTTTTATTACAACACTGCCTGGACACAATATTCCCCAGGGTCAGGTGAGAACTGGCCGATTCATGACTCACTGAATTGTTACGCCGTCTTTACAGCTAGAATTGTTCTGTAAGCGAGCTGATAAAGATGTTGGGATCCCATGTGTCCAGGCCTTTATGCTGTTACATCAGGAGAAGAAAAGGGAGGGAAAAGATTTCCTTATGGTACAAAGAACAAAGGAGAAAAGAGACCAGTGTTATAGGGGACTCAAGAGGATGAGGAAGATATGTCAATCATGCAAACCCTCAACCCTCCCCCAGCAGCATGAGCACAAACAGCTGCCACTGCCCCTCCTGCTCCTCAGCCCCCCGAAGCTCCTTTAGCCATGGGAGCTGAGGCCCCAACATCTTACGAGGGAAATCCTGAAAAGGACACAAGGCCAGTTGGCTGGGTTTCACCGCGCCCCCTGCCCCCCAAGACTAAACAAGGAACACAATTTGGCCAGGGGGCTACCCCCGGAGCTAGCTAATTTCCCTTAAGGCAATATCCCATCGGAGTTAATGGTGAAGGATAACCTGCCAGTTTCATATGGATGCATAACCCCTTCTCCACCTCTCATCTGTTCAACTGGAAAAATAACAAACTACCCTACCAGGAGGACCCCAAGAAGATGACTGACTTGTTCTCTTCCATTTTTGCCACCTATCCATCCTAGGCAGACATTCATGTTCTGATAAATGTGCTGTTAACCGGGGATGAAAGGAGATTGGTATTAGAGAAAGCTAGAGAAGAAGCCACTAGGCTCCATGTGGAAGACCCCAATAACACCTTTGAAAATAATATGGCTGTCCCATTAGTAGAACCAGATTGGAACCCCAACAAAGCTAGGGGCAGCAGCTGGGACACTGTAGGTGGTGTATTCTGGTAGGCCTCAAAAATGGGGTTCCCAAAGAAAAGAGTCTAAATAAGATTCAGGGCCTCCAACAGAAACCTGATGAGAACCCCTCTGAATTTCCGGAACGAGGTTACCAGGCCTACAGGCATTACACCGACACCAATCCAGAGGCCCCTGAAGACCTCAGCATGGTCAACATGACTTTCACAGGGCAAAGAGCCCCAGACATCAGGAGAAAACTGCAAAAGTTGAATGGGGTTTTAGGAATGAACCCTTCTCAGCTTGTAGATATTGCTTTATTAAGGTCTATAACAGCCAAGAACGCCAACTCAAACAAGAGAATGCCAGATGAAGTGCCACCCTCCTGGATGCTGCCTTAAGCAGAAAGAATATGAACTAGGGGAAGAAAAACCTGGGACAACAGGAGGACAATAGGGCCCCCTCAGGAGAAACCAATCTGCCCATTGTAAGGAGGAAGGACAGTGGAAAAGAGTGTCCTAAGAGAAACAAAACCTACTCACCAGGTGAGAAAACTAAGGGAAAGCCCCCTTGATGGTGGAAAAGAATCTTTGTTCTGTTGGAGATTGTAGAGGTCCTGGGGATCCTTTGAACCTAAAACAACCTATTCATGTTTCTCCCCCAGGAGCCCCAAGTAAAATTGTCAGTGGTGGACAAACTGATTGATTTTCTAGTAGACACTGGCACAAACTATTCTGTTTTAAATACAAAACTGACCCAAAAATCAACCAGGTCAACTCTAGTAACTGGGGTTTCTGGTGAAGTCCAAGATCAGTCATTTTTACAGCCATTAGAATGCCAAGTGGGAGACCAAATTCTAAAACATAGTTTCCTGTACATGCCAGAACGCCCCATCCCACTTTTGGGCCCAGATCTTCTTTGCAAACTAAACACAGAAGTAACCTTTGCTCCATGACACCTAGACATACAAGTCCCTCCTGAACAATCTGTAAGATTGAAACAAACCGTAAGATTACAGTTGGCCTTACTGGGAATCTCAGAGTCGGAGCCAAAACTGTTACCACCTGAAATCTACAAGAAGGTAGGCCCAATGTATGGGCAGACAGGACCTCGGGTAAAGCAAAGATTGCCCAGCCAATACAGATACCATTAAAGGAAAGGACAGTCAAGCCTAACTTAAAACAGTGTCTGCTCAAACAAGAAGCCCAACGAGGCATACAACGCATTTTTAAGAAATTCCTGGAGGCAGGGCTGACTAGGCCTTGTCAGTCTCATACAACACATCTGTCCCCAGGTGAAAAAGCCTAACTCCAATGAGTACCGCTTTGTCGAAGACCCAGGTGCCATAAGTGAAGTGGTTCAGGACTTACACCCTGTGGTACCTAGCCCCTATAATATATTGACAAACACACTGGGAGAATATGGTGGGTTTTCAGTTTTAAACTTAAAGGATGCATTCTTCTGTGTACCATTGACTGAGGAAGCCCAACAGCTGTTTGCTTTTGAATGACGTGATCCAAACACTAAGACAACACAATAATATTCTTGGACTGTCCTCCCCCAGGGGCTTTAAAAATTCCCCCACCGGGGGCTGGCCCAGTGGCGCAGCGGTTAAGTTCGCACGTTCCACTTCTCAGCGGCCCGGGGTTTGCCGGTTCAGATCCCAGGTGCAGAAATGGCACCGCTTGGCAAAAAGCCATGCTGTGGTAGGCATCCTATGTATAAAGCAGAGGAAGATGGGCATTGATGTTAGCTCAGGGCCAGTCTTCCTCAGCAAAAAAGAGGAGGATTGGCAGTAGTTAGCTCAGGGCTAATCTTCCTCAAAAAAAGAAAATCCCCCACTTTATTCAGGGAAACCCTGGCTAAAGATTTAAGTCATTTAAAACTAAAGGACCGAAGACTGTTACAATATGTGGATGACCCATTAGTAGCGAGCCCCTCTTATGAACTATGTTTAACCAATGCCATCAAAATTCTAAATCACCTGGCCAAATGCAGATACAAAGTTTCTCAAAAGAAAGCTCAAATCAGCAAACAAGTCATTTATCTGACATTCATTATTTCTAAGGTACAAAGGGAATTATTGCCTGACTAAAAAGCAATCACCTGCCTGGGCCCTCCCAAAACCCGCCAACAATTGCAAGGGTTTCTGGGAACAGCCGGCTTCTGTCGGGTATGGGTCCCTAATTATGCACTTAGCGTAAAACCTCTATATGAGGCCTTAAAAGGTTTAGACTCAGAACCCCTGGAGTAGACGAAAGAATGTCAAGTGGCATTTGACACCATCAAAACTAAAACGGCAACAGCCCCAGCTTTAGGTCTGCCAGACCTAGAAAAGCCTTACAATCTTTACGGGCATGAGAGGCTGGGCATAAGCCTAGGGGTGCTAACCCAATAGCTAGGGACTCTTCCGAGACCTGTGGCCTATTTCTCCAAACAATTCGATCCAATGGTGAAAGGCTGGCCTCCCTGTCTCAGAGCCATGGCTGCTACTTGTGACATCCTACAAGAGGCTGAGAAATTCACTCTAGGCAAACCCACCACTGTCTATATACTCCACCATGTCCTCCCCTTACTGGAACAGAAGGGAGGATTCCGGCTCACCTCAGGCAGAATGAACAGGCAGCAGGCCATCCTGCTAGATAACCCAAATGTCAGGTTGCAAGTCTCTTCAACCTAGAATCCAGCCACCTTGCTCCCCGATGAAACTTCACAAGCAACAGACCATAGCTGTTTGCAAGTTATAGAAATGGCTTATTCCAACCAACCAGACCTGAAAGAGGAACCATTTGAAGACCCTGAACTGGAACTGTTCACAGACGGCAGCAGCTTCATGGATCAAGGTAAGAGATGCACCAGATATTCAGGTGTGACCTTACATGAGAATTTAGAAGCCAAAGCCCTGCCTCCCAAAACCTCAGCTCAGAAGACAGAAATCACAGCCCTAACCTGAGGCTTACACCTGCCTCAGGGAAAAAGGTGAATATTTATACCCATTATGGGAGAGACAATACTTTATATTGGGTTCAAAAATATATGGCGGATCTAATTTTAAAAAGGCTGTGCAACAAGTAATTAAAAGTTGCGTGAGTTGTGCAAAAAATAATCCCCAAACTGCTCCAGGGCCTCCACAGTTAGGGGAATGGCCAACAGAAGAGTGGCAGATGGACTTTGCCTAAATGCCCTACGCTGCTGGAAATCCCCGATATCTCCTGGTATTGGTGGATACCTTTTCTGGGTGGGTAGAGACTTTCTCCCCACCCAATTGGAGAGGGCTGCTGAAAGTTGTCAGGGTTCTATTAAAGGAAGTCATTCTGGGATTTGGCCTGCCTAATATGTTACAGGGTGACAATGGACTTGCTTTCGCTTCTCAATTCACTCAGCAGGTTTCCAAGGCATTAAATATTAAATGGACACTACATTCAGCTTGAAGACCCCAACCCACCGAAAAAATGGAAAAGGTGAATCATACCCTAAAAAAGAACCTTGCTAAACTTTGTCAAGGAACTCACCTCACCTGGGACAAAGCATTGCCTATTGCTCTGCTGTCGATGAGAGTGGCTCCCTGAAGTGGGCTTAAACTGAGCCCTTTTGAAATTTTATATGGCCGTCCTTCTCAGGTTTCTTCTTTTCCAGGCGAATCACCAGGGGTTCTAAAGGACGTTGCATTAGCAGCTTATGTCCAATCTTTCAGTGCTATAGTGACTTGTATTCGTGAGTTTGCCTCTAACAGGTCAGCTTACCCGTCTGTTGTGCCCCTCCATCTTTTCCGTCCTGGTGACAGAGTACCGCTGAAGACTTGGAGGGAACAAGGACCTGAAAATCAACCAGCTGCTAGATGGACGGGCCCTTTTGACATACTGCTGACCGCACACTCATCTGTCAAACCCACTGGAATAAAACCATGGTAACGTCCCTCCCAGATAACAGCGGCTCCAACTTCACAGGGATTTACACCTTGCAATAAAAGGGATACTTGGCAAGTCAAGCCCCTTAAAGGGTTAAAATACGTATTCAAGAACAAACCTTAGCTGTTTATATTTGTTTTCTCTTCTTGATATTACCATAGCCTGGAAAAACAATGCCCCAGTCCAGATCACTCAGGCTATTGCCTCCTCTGCTAATGTCACTAACTGTTGGATTTGCCATCCCAGCCCTCTTCCATTTTTGAAAACGGGGATCTGTTGCTCTGCCCCATATATCATTTTTCCCAGGTTCATTCAGGTTGGACCAAAAGGCCCATAACAAAAAGAGTTGTATACCGGGTTAGAATAACCCAGTTCTTAGCTGAAAGACAGGGCACTCTTACCTGCCTTAAAGAGAAAACGGCACAAATATGTTATGCCTTCTCCAGAAACCAATACGTTGCGCATGTGTACAACTTCCCCAACTGAAATCCCCACATATGGATTTAGGCAGTAAGAATTAAGAAATTCCTTACAGTTATTTTCAAACAAGAGCTCTCACCCATGGACTCAAGTATCAGACACTAAGGCTTCCCAGATAGTTCAACTAAAAAGGACGCTCAATGTAACACCTGGCAACAATGTTACCCTACACTGTGCCTTATCGTCTACCTCCCCAATGGGCTCCGTTACCTGGTTGAGAGAAATTGAAGTGAGCTGAGAACTGTTCTTTCTTTTTAATGGGCACCATTTCCCTCAGATCACAACTGTTGCAGAACCACGAAAAGAAATAATTTAGACTTTTAAATTGTATTAACAATGACACCTCCCTGGATGCTGGATTTTATTTCTGTGCAAGTTTCAAAAAGGCAACCCAGATATTCTGATTAAATCTGGCATAGGTACACAACTCCTTATAAACACCAAACCATCCTTGTCTGTAATCCAAATCACCCCTGGAGAACCCACAGACTCAGATTTTCCAGGTCACAATTGAGTGGAAAAGCCTGCACTGGCCATCAGCATAGACATTGACCATGTGTATTGTCCCCCTGAAGGATATATATTCATATGCAGTCATAGCAGAATACCCTGGGCACACAACTGTCTGTGGAGTCCAGCAGACTCAGGACAATGCCTGTTGGACACCCTTGCAATACCTCTTTACTTATGTTCTAATGAAGAAGCTAAACAAAGGACAAACTCCCTAAACCTGCTCACTAGAGTCAGCCCAGGTTTGCCCGGTGGAATTCCTGATGGGGATGCTTACTTCTTTGGGTCTAGTCTGTTAGCTTGGTGGGCAATTGCAGCCCACCAATGTGTCCTTCGGACCTTAGCTCGTACTCTTGAAATTACAGCTAATGAAACCACTAACTCTCTCACTAATTTACAAGCCTCTCTTGACTTGTGAGCCAAAGTCGTCTTGGATGACAGGACAGCTCTGGATGACGTCCTTGCAGAACAAGGTGGCGTGTATACAGTTGCTAACACCACCGGCCGCGCTTGTATCAATACTTCTTCCCAAGTAGAAGCCAGTGTTAATAAAATAAGAGAACAAGCCACCTGGATACAAATGACCTAAAACCAGAGGACCCCTTTCCTGTCAGAAACAGGTGATTGGTTTACTAACCTTTTCTCCTGGATACCGGCAGGAATTCAATCCATTCTTGTGGGTACGATAAAAGGTGGCCTAAAATCGATGTTGAAAGGTTTGCTAATATATTTAGCCATTAAAATTGAAATAAAATGTATATCCATCTTAACCACCAAGGCTTCCAGGTCAATAGCCCAGCAGTTCACCCTTAGGCACCCCGGGCTCGTTTTAAAAAGAGAGTAAATCTCGTCCATGCCGTGGTCCCCTCAGGGCACCCAACTTCAGCAGGAAGAGCCAGACTGGACACAATGGCGTATTCCCTACACCAGCATATGATAATGCTGAGGGATACAACTGACGTGGGAAACTTAGCACCACCTAAATAGCTAAGAAAGTACAGCCAATGGTTAACATAGGTTAGCATAAGGGAAGCCATCTTATAGAGGGGAACCATGTTAGGACTATCAATGACCCTGATCCACAAACACCCCCTTTGCCTTGTTAGCAAAGCTTTCGTTTGCATGTAGCTTAGAG
>NW_025793886.1:0-7909 GCF_021613505.1 Equus quagga | reverse complement strand
GGGCAATCAAATAAGTAAAGGTGAATAAGATGTTTGGCAGAAATTCTCAAACTTTATCTGAGGGAACTTTGAATGCATTGCTTTGCTAGATTGGGGATAAAAGTGTGGAAATATTGGGTCCAGGTTCTGGAGAGTCTGGAAAAAATCTCTAACTTGTACACATGGTGTTCGGTAGCTCCTGGAGAGACTTTCTTGTATTGGAGTAACAATATGGAAGCCGAGAGCCAGGAAGCTTGTTTCGTGAATGCATACAAGTGTGAGCATCCATATGTAAATGCACCACATAGATCGGTGTGGAGAGACCCTGAAGTGGGGAGCTTCTTGGAAATCAAGTTCAGAAGTTCAGGGGTGAGTTAACGTTGGTCCTGAAAGGAAAGGACATAATTGAGAGCCATTTCATGGAAAGAATCAAAAGAATTTGGTAATTGATTTTGTGTAGTGAGTAGGGAAAGAGAAAAATCAAAGATGGTTCCTGGGATTCAAACCCAGGTGACTAAAAGAAAGATGGACTTATAAACAGAAAGTGGAAAGTTAGGAGGAGGAGCTTGTTTGGGGAAGGAAAGGTGGCATGCTGAGTTTAGTTTTGGAATTTGAGTAGCCAATATTTAATGGAAAGTATCTAATAAGTAGCCAGCCCTAGTGGTCTAGTGGTTAAGATTTGGCACTCTCACTGCTGTGGCCCTGGGTTCATTTCCCTGTCATAGAACATCACCACCCATCTGTCGGTTGTCATACTGTGGTGGATGCATGTTGCCGTGATGCTGAAAGCTATGCCACCAGTATTACAAATACCATCAGAGTCACCCATGGTGGACAGGTTTCAGCAGAGTTTCCAGACTGGACAGACTAGGAAGAAGGATCTAGCTAGCCACTTCTGAAAAAATTGGCCATGAAAATCCTATGAATAGCAGTGGAGCATTGTCTGATATAGCACTGGAAGGTGAGAGGATGGAGCAAAAAGACTGGGCAGGATTCCGCTCTGCTATACACAGGGTTACTAGGAATTAGAGCTGATCTCCACAGCACTAACAACAAAAATCCAAAAGGTAGCTGGAAATATGGGTTATAGTGCTAGGGAGGCTGGGAATGGAGTTAAGTAGTGGTAATGATTGAAATCATGACATTAAATGAACTCATTGACCTTAAATGAACTCATTGAGAAAGATGACATTGTACAGGATGGCAATCAAGGGCAGTTGAAGATAGATATTTAAGAACATCTAGATTTGAAGGAATATGTGGAAAGCACAGCTTAGGAGACACAGCAGGAACATTCAGAAAAGTGTCATGATAGAAGCAAATTCATCAAGTTCTAGTGAGGACTGACCCTGCCAAATTGTCTTAGCAGACTCACTGACTATGAAGGCACAGAAAAGGCCATTTTGTGAGTATTTGGCAATTAGGATGCCATAAGTGACCCTCAAGGATTTTTTTCTGTATTGTAGTTCCAGTGGAAAACAGAATGCTAAAGTTTAGAGGATAAGCGATGACAGAGAAAAGCGATGAAAGTAGGTTACCATACAAAGTAACCCGTTTTTAAGATCTAGGAGTCTAATGCTGTCGGAGGAGAGTTGGTCTAACCAATATTTGTTAATTATTTTGAAAGTTAATTTTGGAGTGTGTTTTTTCAGGAAAGATTTAAGATTCTGTCCCTTTTGTCAAATTTGGCAAAAATTAGATGGAGGTTTCTAAAGTTATTAAGGGGAGAGATATAGATCGTGTAATTTCCAAAAAGCTGCTTTTCCTTATGAAAGTTCACAAAATAAATGAAATGGAGTAACAAGTGCGATTCCAGAAAAATAAGCTCCTAGGAGAGAGGAATACTGGGCCATTGTTTTTCTGGTGAAACCAATCATACTTTTCAACAGCTTTCTGCTATGGCAACCAGTTATACTACTTTTAATAGTAATTTAGATATGTCGGGTTATTGAAAGAATGCAGTTGATTTTGCATGATCAAAACAAGCAGAGAACGATGAGACAGATGTTTTCCATGTGGCTTGTGGAATTATTTCTTTTGTTCTACAGGAACATGTACAAATAACTTGCTCAGATTCTGTTATAGAGGTTTATATACATATATATAAATATAAAATTTTATACATGTATATATCAATCACAAGATATGTGATTGAGCTATAAGTGAATTACTCCATTGCTAATGAGAAAGGATAAAGTTAACAATTTAGAAATCCTAGCTTTTCCTCATGTCAGAAAAGAATGTGTTTGGAATCAGAAGCATAAAGCAACATTTTGTTCAAAACCATTTCTCTGCCATTTAGGGTAGGGTCACTTCTGTGCTGAACAATATTTATCACAAGGATACGCTCTAGAAAGGTATAGATGGATCTGGAGTGAGAAACAATACTACTGGCACATGTTATATGCCAGGCACTATTCTAAGAATGTTAGTCCAACATCCTCATGCAGTAAACACTATCATCATCATTATACTGATGAGATATAGAGAAGGGAAGAGCAGTCCAGCTTAGCAGTCGAAGTGCTTAACCATTACACCATGCTACTTGTGACAGTCATTAACATTCTTCAGCAAAAAAATCTGCTTTGAAATGACCTCACACTAGGAAGCTAACCAGCAATAATTTTGGGTGACTGCATCTGGATTCACTCTATGAAGGTGAATCAGAGCAGATAAGAGTGCTACTTTCTTTGCGGATTAAATTGACTGTGGCAACTGTAAACTCCTTATCTTGGAAGGCACTTTTTTATACCAGGAAAAGATAGTATATCAACAAAAACTCCTCTGGAAATTAAGGAATTGAGTTTCTTTGGACTCTCTGTATGACTACAAACCCTGTAATAATAATTGTGAATCTCCACCACCGCATCTCTCTGTGGGAAACATGGACTTAATTGCAGTTACCTTACTAGTTTCATTGCCTGCTCATTAGCTAATTGATAAAATCCTAACCAATAGAACAGATGTGGACATGGATGCCCTGCTCTGTGTGTGGCAAATGAAGGATGGCAAGCATATGGGGAAAGTCACACCTGAGTACTCACAAGTGATAGGACAGTGGCAGCCTGCAGAGAAGACGGAAGACAATGATGTGAAGGGCTGTTAGCTCAGTAGTAAGGCAGAGTGCAGGAGCCAGGATTCAGGAGACTTCAAACCTGATAACTGAATAGCCTAGTTTAATTCATTGATTTACTCAACAGCCCCACTGCCTGGGGAAGAAAGGAATGAATCTCAAAATGCTACAGTTTTCCAAGTTTTCAAGGCAGTCAAGTTTGTTCAAACTTTCTGGAAGTAGATGGAAAAAAATGATGGGCCTAAGCAATAAATAGTCCAAATATACATGCCTTACATTAATGTTTTTATACATATGCCGCAGGAACTGCCCTCTCTCTCACATATGCCTCCTCCTTGATAGTTTGTGTGGTTTGCAGGAGGCAGAGGGACTCCTAATGATCCTGCTAGTTACATTTTTTGTCTTAATTCGAGGTTCTTAGAGGGCAGAGTCTAGGTCTTTCGTGCATGCCATTGTAAACTGTCTCTTGTAAGAGACAGGCTAAGCAACAGGTGGCAGATGTGGACCAGGGTCTTGGTAGAGCATGGTAATAAAAAGTAGTTAGAGGGGCTGGCCAGATGGTGCAGTGGGTAATTTCACACACTTCACTTCAGTGGCCCAGGGTTCATGGGTTCGAATCCAGATGGGGACCTACACACTGTTTATCAAGCCATGCTGTGGTGGCATCTCATATACAAAATAGAGGAAGATTGGCACAGATGTTAGCTCAGCAACAATCTTCCTCAAGCAAAAAGAGGAAGATTGCCAATTTTCCTCACCGAAAAGAAAAAGAAAAAGTAGTTAGAAAGTACATGAAGGGATATTCGTAGGAAAAAATGGTCTTTTTGAGCCAATATAAATTGCCATTTTGAGACATTACACTTTATCATTCTAAATGTTATACATCACAGGTAAGCAAACATTTTCTATAGAGGGCCAGATAGTATATATTCTAGGTTTGGCAGGTCATATGGTTTCTGTCGTCATTCTGAGGTGGCAATGTGAAAGCAGCTATTGATAATACAGAAACAAATGCATTCAGCTGTGTCCCAATAACACTTTATGTGCAAAAACAAGTGGTGGGCCAGATTCAGTCTACAGGCCAAAGTGTGTAGACTCCTGGGTTAGTTCACACACACTCACACTCACATACATATACATATGGGGACTGAAAAACAATAACTTCTCTCTGAATCTTTTTAAAAATATTTCTTACTTTGATCAGACTTCTGACCTGGCTTCAGATTCTCATTTGTATATTAAACATCAGTTTGATCAGTACTACAAGGTGTCAAGCATTGTACTAAACATACAGAGAGAAGGAGGAAAAAGGTAATTCCTTCCCTCAAGGACCTCACTGGCTGGTGAGGAAGATGGGTGAATACAGATAAATTCAAATGTGCTATAGTATGTGCCATGGTAGCTTTATGTATACTAGGCTGAGGGGAGCACTGAGAACCAGTAACTAACTCCTCCTTCTGAGAAAGAGATGCCTGAAGGGAGTTTTCAAAGACTGTTGGGACTTGGAGTTAGTTAGAGAAAAATGGGGATAGGACATAAGCGAATAGAGGTGGGGAATGCTGGGAGAGGAATTACACTAGGGATCAGACCATAACAGACTTCATACGTCTTTCCAGAGAGCTTTTCTCCCAGGAGATAGTCTTGTTTGGTTAAAATTATATGTCTTCCATTAAAACTTTCCATACATTTCCTGTGAATCTATTTTTATCTTTCTTGTGCCATATCAGCTTCTGCCTTGTGTTATAATTATTTTGCAATTGTCTTCTTCATTTTGTTTAATGTATTTATTATTTTATTTAATTCTTTAATTTTCCTAGAAAAGAGGACTCTGTCTTACTCGAATTTGTATTCTCTTCTGATCTACAGATTCTATGCCTGGCTGGGTCTTGAGATCTTGTTTACCACTAAAATTTGATACACCCTCAGGTCTTTGCCACCCTGCCTCAGTCCTGGCTATAACTTCTAAATGGACACTTTGTTGTCCATTTCAGTTTCATTCCTTAGTCCTTGTACATAGATCTGGCCCATAAAACATAGTTATGACCATAGAATGATGGATATTGACCAGTTCCATTAAGAAGAGTGGTTCAAGAGAAAATGACTATTTTAAAATGCAGTAGATTCCCAGTTTAGATTCACAGAGATTGTAAACAGTTGACTGGAACAGGAATTCTAAGATTTGGCCTTCAAAGGACGCTTAGTGCTTTCATTTTCAATTATGTGCTTGAAAAGTAACTTACCTGAGATGAGGGAGGAGAGTGGAAAGTGGTACTTTTGAAATTGTGTTCTATATTGTTCTGGGTTACCAGAATAGGTTGTTAAATGTCCAACTGGGAGATATATTAGTTAGGAGGAAAGGATTAGTGATAGTGAAATAGATTCAGAAAAGAATCTGGAGAGGACAGGAAGTTACACAAAGGAGGAGAACACAAAGAATGGAATTGAATTTGTTCAACATTATTGAGCATCAACTCTGAACCATGAACTCTGAACTCTACGCTGCAATGTAATCCCAATCCAGAGACTGGAGGATAATCAGAGATAGGGCCCTTGCCATCAAGGAGGTTGGGTGCATTCCCCTAACTCAGAGATATGAGGTTGTTTTTAGCTCATGAGGTGGTTTTATTTTGAAAAATCTCTTCATGACCTGAAAGTTCTCTTGGCTAAAATAAATAATTGCTGTCCACACTTTGGGGTGAGGGTCAATGCCTCTCTGAATATACTCAGTCGTGCTTATAAACTAGGAACTGTTGGAGACATTTTTAGACTAAGGAGTGGACATAGATGTAGTTAGTAGAATATTAAACAATGTCTTCTGGAGGACGCAGGACTGAGTTCTTTGCCAGGCAAGGGTAGAGGTGCAGATATCATGATAGCACAACTATTTGATAGGTTTCTAGCCCAGGAGAAGGAGAAAAATAATTATTGTTTGCCTCCTGCAGGAGACTTTATTTTCCAAGGTGGCTGTCCTGCATGTTCTGCTGCAATGAGACTTTGCTGCTGTCTCATTGATAGGTGGAGTCTGCTTTCCCTACCCTTGACCATGGGAGGGCTTGTTGTTACCAATAGAATGTGGTAGAAGTGATGCTGCATGACTTTGGAGGCTAGCTCATGAAATGAGAAGCAGCTTCCGCCTAGCTTACTGTTAAACTAGTGCTTGGAGCCCTGAGGTACCACAGCAGAAGTCTGACCACACAGAGGCTACCGTGCCCTTTCCACATTCCTGACCCACAGAATCCATGGCATGGTGTAATGGTTGTTGTTTAGGCTAGTAAGTTTGATGTGACTTGTTATGCAGCATAATAACTGGAACACCTACCATGTGTCAGGCACCATGCTCAGTTATTTACATACACTATTTCACTTAATCCTCAGAACCGATCCTTAAAGTTTAGTCTTGTTACCTCAGTTTTCTAGATAAGAAATTGAAGGTGCAGTGAAGTTAAACTCACCCAAAGTTACAGATATTAAGCTGAAGAACCAGGATTCACATCAAGTTCTAGCTAACCCCAGGGCCTGTAACCTTTGGTAATACTAAAAAGTCCACTGATAAGAATACCAGTCCACTGATAAGAATCACCTGGTAAATGCTCATGTCCAAGCTCCATCTTAATTCCACTGAACTGCTTTAAATAAACACCTCAGGAGATTTTTTTTAAGTTAACAGGGAAGTTTGGTAACACTGTTCTATGCCACCACTTGAACTGAACTAGATTTTCTAAATAATACTGCAGTCTTTTAGTGATGCCACTGTGGAAGACCACACCCAACAGAGTGTTTGGCAGAGAATAAGTGCTCATTAACTCAGTGCTAAATTGAATTGGCTTTTGCAAATAATCCAACATTGGCCACTCAAGAATGTGTTCCACGAACCAGCAGCAGAGACATTAACTAAGATCTTGCCAGAAACACAGACTCTTAGGCCCCATCTTAGGCCTATTGAATCAGAATCTGCATTTTTAACAATATCTCCAGCTGTTTCAAATGTACATTAGAATTTAAGGAATACTGATTCAACTGATTTTGGTTCTCACTTTAGGAAAACTTCCCACCATTAGGATGGTTGGGCTATTTGCCACTGAGTTCTCCAATGTGTTAGTATGAAGAAACTAAAAAAGCTCCCAGGAAAGTGATCCTACAACATGGAGATTGTGTCCTCAAGGAAGTCATTTTGGAAGCGATAGAGATAGACAACATAAGCTCTGAAACCTTGTGGTTACCTTCTGTGCTAATGAAAGCTAAATTCTGCTATGAGTGCTTTCCTGGAAAATGATTTCTTGACTCTTTCCCAGGCAGTTCTGGTGAACACTCCAATCTTTGAAGAAGAAAGCAGTTTTACATATGCCGAGTTTGTAAAAGGAATCAACAACCATTCTGCTGATTTATTTTCAGGAAGGGCCGGAGGGATCTATTTAATTTATTTCTCTATAAATTTTCCTGATACAGCTGGTTCATGCACAAATAACCTGTTCCTTCTTGTGAAATGATGACCAAAGCACCTCTCTGAGGAAGTCTAGAAAAAATTGCATTTTCTCCTTAGATTTGCCTCATTTATAATTAATGAGCCTGCAGTACTGATATGTAACTGTAAACACGTGATTTAAAATCCATTTGTTACTACACATGCTTTGACACAAATATTTTTTTCTTTTGCTGAGGAAGATTCGCCCTGAGCCAACATCTGTTGTCAATCTTCCTCTTTTTGTATGTGAGCTGCAGTCACAGCATGGCCACCGACAGGTGAGTGGTGTAGGTGTGTGCCTGGGAACTGAACCCAGTTGACTTCAGGGGTGGCAATATCATGTATGCTAGAATTTCTGCCAAACATCTTATTCACCTTTACTTATTTGATTGCCC
>NW_025793885.1:0-7247 GCF_021613505.1 Equus quagga | reverse complement strand
TAAACATTCAGTAATACCCAACCCTCAGGAGTGTGGCTACCACAAAGTAGGGCATGTGATAGTTGGTGGATGTCTCCCCTTCTCACTTTTCAGGGAGTGAGTTCCATTGGTCCAATGTGACAGTGATCAAACCAGGCTAATCTCACTCTTGGGGCACAGGAAGACCTTGCAAGAAGTGCAAGTGCCCAGCATCAGGCGATCAATTTCCTAATCATCAACTACCATATGGATTTAATCTAAAACTGACCTTTCTGAGAACACTCCTGATATCAAGGTATACATTTCTCAATGGCCTTTTCTCACATTGCAAAAGGAATATGTTCCTCTTATTCTTTTAAAATCTCACCAAGATTGATTGCCTCAAAGTGCAACAAACTACAGCATTCAACACAGGGACAATTAGAATGGCTTGGGAAAGGTTAAGATAATTAAATTATTCTAATAGCTGGGTAACCATCCTTTAGCAAGTCAGGAAGTTTCCGGTTATTGACTTGTAATAAATTAAGGGAGAATCTAGTCAAGTTATCAAATGTAATAAAATATCAAAAATAATTACTGATGGTGGACTACTATGTGATTTTTCTGGAAAGAACTCAGAAAATGTTAAATGATTGTGAGACATTTGTATAACAAAATCTGATCTACTTTCCTTTTATTTGTATATTAAAATACATCTCCTCAGTAGTTATAAAAGAAGCATGAAATTAATGCTGAAACATGACTTATCATGGCAATGTGTATGTTTATTCATGATTGTGTGAACTAATTTTAAAAGCCTAGTTGTATCATTTAAATAAGCATTCAGTTATTTTTACCTTTAATTTTACTGATTAGTTTTCAAATTCATAGTATTTCTGTTGTTATGATTAATTGTGTATAGGTAATAATTTTGACAGTTCAGTAGAGAGCAACTCATAAAAATTAGAGCCTTAAGCCCTCCCCTAAAATAATTGTGATGTGCATGTATATTTTTTGTTTCAGGAAAGTAGGATTTAGGAAGGTTAAAATAACTTTAAGAATGAAATTATTTTATATTTTGATATATATTTGTGGGAAACAAGTTCAAGAAGGAAACAATGGCCTGAAATTAAAGGCTGTAAAAGAAGTACTTGTTTATGCATTTAGTTTTTCATAAAAAATGATTGCATCAAATTATGCAGAATTTATGTTCAATATTTTGAGAGTGATGCCACAGTTTCATTTTTAAATGGTCAATAATCATAACACAAAGAAAAATAACTGCTTAATCTTATGATAAAAATTTATTAGTCGCCAAAAATCGTTCCAGGGGTACATAGCTTTCAAATTTGGGGGATGGCTATCGGTAACAGAATTTTGAAGGCTAAAGGCTCAACTTCAAAAAGAATAAAACGTCTAAGCTCTGTTAATTCTTCAGCGTTTGTTTGTGTCTTGTTTCCGTTGGAAACAGCCTCTAAAGCCAATGTTAAGAGACCCCGCTTAGATCAGATATTCCAACACGTCCTTTTCTCCAGTGCTTGGAGATCTGCATAGCCGCTGGGACTTCTCACAGCAGGGGTCTGGTGCCCAACTATCAGTCACTCTTTTAGCCCTCAGAATAGAAATCTGAAAACTTGAAAGCGGCCCCAAAATCTAGAGCGCTCGTGGGTACCATTGTCACTCCAGAAATGGTCGGGATCCCTCTTTCCACTCGAAATGGCCTTCGCCTGCGTGGCCACCAAACTCCGAGCGGGACGCTGAGTTGCTGGAAACTTGCCCAGGAGCGAAAGCTGCCTGTCCAGGATCTTTGCGAGGGCTCTGGAGCTCAAACTTGTCTCTTTCAACACACACACACATGTACACCCGCTCCTGCTAAACGCGTTTCTGAGTTGTTGTCCAGCCTCTGTTGTGAATATTTCTCTATGTTTTCTTGGGGCGGAATCGAGTTTGAGAAAGTCTGTTTTTCACGAGACAAACGAAGTTCGTTTCTGCTGGAGGCAGAGTTTTCGTTTCGTCTTTTTCTTTGCGCGGGAGTGCAGAAAGGGGAAACGGAAAACAGGAAGAGAGTCTGGAAGAAACAATATTACTTGATCTTGGTTAAAAGAAGTTAAACGAAAAAGTCTCCTTTGGAAAGGGGCAAGAAAGATTCGCCTTAATTTTAAACAAACACAGGGATGTTAACAAAAATACGCTTTTTACTTTCCGATGTAAAAAAGAGTGCTCCATCGGTGGCCGGTTAGCTCAGTTGGTTAGAGCGTGGTGCTAATAACGCCAAGGTCGCGGGTTCGATCCCCGTACGGGCCAAGGAGAGCTAACACATTTTAAATCAAAATTAATCTTGTAGTCACGGCGAATATTGGAAATGGCGTCTTAGACATAAAATTGGGATTAAATGTGGACTTCATTTAGTGATCCTCAGCAGTGACACCTACCTTCTTCGTCCCTCTCTTCAAAGGGTAGGGGGCAGGGGTAAGAGAAAGCTTGTGGAAAAAGTGGTATAGAACCTTGAGTAAGAAATTTTAGTAAAGATAATGAGCGTACAAGGATAGAGGTTGGCATTGGAGGTGAGATTTGTGTCTAATGGCCGCTGACTCTCTGAGAGCCCCACTTTCCTTGTCCCTTTCCCAGAGTCAGTCCACAGAGGCTCCGTGAGGCCCTTACGAGCTTCGTCCACCCTATTGTCTCCCTGACCTTTGAGCGGGTTTTTCAAAAGTATTAAAGTCGCTATTGTTACTGTTAAAATAATCAGAATCGGACACATTGCACATTTTCCTTTCTCTTCCTTTTCTTTCTTTCTTTTCTTTCTTTTTTTTAATTATCAGTAGGCTTTTACCAGAATTTCTGTCTGTGAGAACAGATTTTTTTTTTTTACTTCCGGATCTCCAGGACCAAGAACAGTTCTGAACACAAAGGAGGCATTCGGTAAATGTTTGTGGAGTGAATGTATGAAGCCTTGCCATCAGTGTGTTTTCAAAAGTTGGGATTTCGTTTGTTGAATCTGATTGGTACACACATATAAAGGAAACAAAGCCTACCATAGTCACCATTTATGACAAAACATCGTGATTGTAGAGGCCACATCATTGTATAGACTACGCAAGAATTTCAGAAGTGAAAAATTAATGACAAATATAACCCCAGCAAAAAATGAAATTTAGAAGTTTCAGATTTGACAAAGGGGCATTTTCAAAGGGATGAGGAAACTACTGCTGATACTTGAAATACAAAGTCAAAGCTCATTTAAGGAGACAGCTGTGTTGGTAAAGCAGAGACTGAGAGAGCCCATGGATGATGTTTTGTGGGGAAGGGGCTTAGGGGAACAAAGTCTTTCAGAGGCTAAGTGGGTTGACATAACCTGTGGAAGCCTGGTTATTTGGGAGAGGCTGTTGTTTGGTTGGCACTCAAAGGTGTGTTTAGTGAAGTGAGTCCATCCCTGGATGGCTGACTCTCAGAAGGAAAGGGTTGGCAGTGATTGGTTGTCTTGCAAAAGTATGTTCTCAGTATGGTTTTATCATTGATAGACTGAATTGGATTAGTATTGGTTCTGGTGGCTACTTGTTACATAGCCACAGAACAATCAGTCTTTTTCTAAGTTTGTGATTAGTTCACGCTCTCAGCGTTTTACTTTGGCCTAAAAGGAAAATCACATTATTTATTTGTTTCAATGTCCAAATAATGTATAATAAAAATACCAATTTTATCTCTGAGCCTCTCAATCCATCTTAGACACCTGTAACTTTCATTTCATTTGTGGGATGAATAGCAGAGACGGAGTTAAGGACAGGGTGAGGGATGGGTTGGAGGCTTAGGGATGTTATAACTGGCCAGATGGGTCATGATCATGACTTGGATGACAATGGAGTTGGGGTAAGAAACTGGAATATGTGGAATATATAACAATAATATAAAAAGGTTTTTTTTTTAAATAGAAGAAAAAAACAATTTTAATTACTTATGTATGTATAAGAGTTTCACAGATGATTGAGATGTATATACCATCATGGGATACACAAAGGAATAGGGATTTGGGGTTTCTGAGTGGGATGAGGGGCAAATTATGGGAAGGTGAGGGAGAAAATATATGCTAAATAAATGTTGCCTGTTGTGCAGATAAGAGTCTCAGATGATTACAGTTGTCTCTGAGAATTGTTCTCTTCTTGGTACAGATACCTTTCCTAATGGAGATTTCCTTTATAAGTGTAAATTTCCTTTACAGAAGTGGAATTTTTAGACAGTTTTATTTTACTTTATTGTCTATATTTATTGTCTATATTTTAGACAGTTAAAAGGGAGAAAAAGATGGTGGTTTTTTTGCCTCTGCTTCTTCTCCATTGCCTTTAGCTAAAAATTATCCATATGTCAAAGTAAACTGTTTTGGGGTGGAATGTTCTAACCTCTTCAATATTTAAATAGTTTCAAAAAGATAATTTTTATTTTGACCTTTGTACTCAAATCAGTCAGAAATAATTAGCTGCTTTGGGTGTGTTTATTACCTTAAAGATTCCCATTGCTCTTCCTTTCATCCATGCTGTTTTTCATTTGACTGTGCAATGCCTTCCCACTCTGTCCTGGCTAAGCACTGAGACTTGGTTTGGCCAATAGGATATTAGCAAACTTAACAAAGAAGACTCTTGAATAAGACCATTTTTCTTTTTGCTTGCTTTTTTTGGTTGTTTAAGTTTTTTGTTTATTTTTTAAAATGATCTTTATTTTTTAGAGCAGTTTTAACTCTTCTAAAAACCTTCATTTTTAGAACAGCAAAATTGAATGGAAAGTTCTCACATATACTCCCTCCACTGCCACACACACAATCTCTTCCACTGTCAATATCCTACATCAGAATGGTATATTTGTTACAACTGATGAACCTACTTTGACACATCACTATTGATGCAGGCTCGGTGAGTCAAGGAGTCAAAAGAAAGATTTCTTGGACTCTCAAGGTCTGGCAGTAGTGTTCTTTTATTCAGAGAATAGCATGGAGTAGCATGGGGACAGGACCATGGACAGTAAAGAGCTGCAGGCATGGGGACAGGACCCATGGGCAGTAAGAGCTACATACTTGGGTTGAGGGTAGGTCTAAATTTAAGGCATAGGTATGTGAGTTATCTCTTTACAAGACAAAAGAAAGATTAGTAAAAAAAAAAAAGTCATTAAAATGATATCAGTGCAGGTGGGGTCTTGTTATTGGGTGGTCCTATAACTTTAGATAAGAATCAGATGGGATTAAGGCAGGCCCTCCTATGCTTCCTGGAGGATGATATAGATCAGTATGTAGGGCAGGACACCTTGGGCTTCTCCCTGGGGCAGGGGCAGCCTTGATCCTCATCAATTACCACACAAAGTCCAAAGTTTACATGAGGTTTAACTCTTGGTGTTGTACATTCTATAGGTTTTTACAAATATATCATGCCATATGTCTGCCATTATAGTAGCATACAGAATAGTCTTACTGTCCTCAAACTCCTCTGTGCTCTGTCTATTTCTCTCTCTCTCTCTTCAAACCCCTGGCAACCACTGATCATTTTATTGTCTTCATACTTTTGCCTTCTCCAGATGTCATGTAGTTGAACTGTACAGTATGTAGCCTTTGCAGATTGGCTTCTTTCACTTAGTAATAGGCATTTAGTGCTCCTCCATATCTTTTCATGGCCTGGTAGTTCATTTCTTTTTGGTGCTGAATAATACTCCATTGTCTGGATGTGCCACGGTTTACTTATTTATTCAGCTACTGAAGAACTTCTTGGTTGCTTCCAAATTTTGGCAATTATGAATAAAGGGCTATACATATCTGTGTGTAGGTTATTGTGTGGACATAAATTTTCAGTTGTAGGGGAGGAAGACAAATCCTTTACCCTCTAGGTCCTTCTGGCTGGGCTATGGATTAAATTGACATGAGACAGAATATCAGGAGAAAATCAAACAAAGCTTTATAACATCTATACATGGGAGAAACTGAAGAAAATTGAGCAACTTGGCAGGATGGCTGAGGTTGCCATATTAAATACCATCTTCAGCTAAAGGACAAAGGAGAGTATTGCGGGTGGTGGGAGTCAGTTATGGGAGATTACCAGAAAAAACACTCTAAACAAGAATAAGGTTATTACGCAGATCTAAGTCCTTGCCTTCAGCATTGATAAGAGTTTCATGAGATAAGGTCATCTTGGTACAGAGAGTGAGATATCTTTACAAATGGAGATTTCCCTTACAAATGTAAATCTCTCTTACAAAGAGTAACTTCTATTTGGTTTTTCAGAGCTTTCCCCATGTATGCAGTTTCTTAAAAATTAACCACCCAGAAATAATCCTTATGCCAAAGAGACACATCTTGAGGTGGCAAATTCTGATCCCCCACACAATTCATTTGGGTAAATACCAAGAAATGTGATTGCTGGATGATATGGTTGGTAAGATTGTCTGGTTGTATAAGAAACTGTCAAACTGTCTTCCAAAGTGGCTGTTCCATCTTTCATTCCCACCAGCAATGCATGAGACTTTCTATTGCTCCACATCCTTCCCAGCATTTGGTATGATCAGTATTTTGGATTTTGGCCATTTTAATAGGTAAGTGGTGGTAACCTCATTGTTGTTTTAATGTGCATTTCCATAATGACATAATGTTGACCATCTTTTCATTTGCTTATTTGCCATCTGTATATCTTATTTGTTAACGCATCTGTTGAGATCTTTTGCCCATTTTACTCAGGTTGTTCATATTCTTGTTGTTGAGTTTTCAGACTTCTTTGTATATTTTGGATAGCAGTCCTCTATCAGTTGTGTCTTATGCAAATATTTTCTTCCAGTGTGTGACTTGTCTTCTCATTCTCTTGACAGAGTCATTTTCAGAGCCGAAGTTTTAAATTTTACTTGAGTTCAACTGATCGATTGTTTCTTTCATGGCTTGTGCCATTGGTGTTGTATCTGAAAAGTCATCACTAGAATTAATGGGCATCTAGATTTTCTCCCGTGTAATCTTCTAGGAGCTTTATAGCTATGTGCTTTACATCTAGATCTATGATCCATTTTGAGTTAATTTTTGTGAAGAATGTATAGAAGAGGATGACATTTCCTCTACCCAATCTGGATCCTTCTGACCGGACAATGAATTAAATTCATGTGAGACAGAATAACAGGAGAAAATTAAACAAAGCTTTATAACATGTATACACAGGAGAGGCTCAGGCAAACTGAGCAACTCGCCAAAATGGCGGAAGCTTTCACCTTAAATACCATCCGCAGCTAAAGACAAAGGGCAATGTTGCAGGTGGGGGCAGTCAGTTATGGGAGAT
>NW_025793884.1:4450-11317 GCF_021613505.1 Equus quagga | reverse complement strand
TAAATCTATTTTTAATTATTTGAGGAACTGCCATACTGTTTCCATAGTGGCTGCACCTTTTACTCTCTCACCAACAGTGCACAAGGGTTCCAATTTCTCCATATCCTCGTCAACATTTGTTACCATATATATATATATACACACACACACACTATGTATTATTTACATATATATGTGATTTTAATGAATTTGAGGTGACATCTCATTGTGGTTTTGATTTGCATTCCCCTAATGATTAATAATGTGCAGCATTTTTTCATATGACACTTAACCATTTGTAGATCCTCTTTGGAGAAATATATGTTCCTGTGCTTTGCTCACTTTTCAATCAGGTTGTTTCTTTGTTGTGGAATTGTAGGAGTTCTTTATATATTCTGGATATTAACCCTTTATCAGATATACAAATATTTTCTCCCATTCTATAAGGTGCCATTTCACTTGTTGATTGTGTCCCTTAATGCAGTTTTAAATTTTGATGTGGTCCAATTTATCTATTTTTACTTTTTTTGCCTATGCTTTTTGTGTCATGACTGTAAAAAAATGTAATGACAAATTCAACAACTATAGGGTTATTCTGATTATGCATTTCTCCTTTAGTGAGCTTTGCTGCCTTGTACCTTTTGAGGAATTTGTCCATTTCATCTAATTCGCCAAATTTATTGGCATAATGTGTTCATAATATGATTTTATTATCCTTTAAATATTTATAGAATGTATAATGATGTCACCTCTCTTACTTGGCATTGTTAAATTGTGTCCTCTTTTTTTTCCCCTGTAGATCTGGCTAGAAGTTTATCAATTTTATTGATCTTCTCAAAGAACCATATTTTTTTGATTTTTTTTATATTTTATTACAGCAACATTGGATTATAACATTGTATAGCTTTCAGATGTACATCATAACATATTTTGAATTCTGTGTAGATTACATCATGTTCACCACCCCAAAATCCAGTATAGTCCATCACCTCACATGTGAGTCTAATCTGCTCTTTTGACCTCTGCCTTCCCCTCTTCCCCTATGGTAACCACCAATCCAATCTCTGTTATGTGTTTGTTTGTTGTTGTTTTTATCTTATACTTAGGAGTGAGATCATACGGTATTTGACTTTCTCCCTCTGACTTATTTCACTTAGCATAATACCCTCAAGGTCTATCCATGTTGTCATAAATGGCTGGATTTCATCATTTCTTATGGCTGAGTAGCATTCCATTGTGTATATATACCACATCGTCTTTATCCATTCGTCCTTTGATGGGTACCTAGGTTGCTTCCAAGTCTTGGTTATTGTGAATAATGCTGCAATGAACATAGGGGTGCGTGTATCTTCATGCATTTGTGTTTTCAAGTTCGAAGAACCATATTTTTAAAATTGATTTTCTTTATTGTTTTTCATTTACTATTTCATTGATTTCTTCTCTGGTTTTTATTATTTTATTTCTTTTAATTGCTTTTGGGTTCATTTTCTCTTCTCTTTTCAGAGTCTTAAGTTGGAAGCAAAAGTTGTTGATTTAAGAACTTTCTTCTTGGAGTGATGCGACCATCATGTCGGAATTAGTTGTTCTCTCTGTCTCTCCCTTCTAAATTATAATGAAATATACATCCATTGACCAATAGAGGATTCCCTGCACAGCACAACAAACACCTAAGAGATTCAGGGAGCTAGATATCTGAAGATGGGTGGATGGGACCCTCAGGAAGCAGTGGAATTAGGGGAGCAGCCCCCTTTAACTCCCCCAGTGGCAGAAATCCAGGGCATGGATTCTCACATAATGGCCCACGTCACTGTGAGTTGAAGTAAGGGCAGCTCAACCCCACTTAGATGTGAACACCCAAGGAGAGGCAGTGGCCGTGGATGCTGATAGAAACACCCATGCGGCACTGGTTGCAGCTGGCAGTGGCCTAATACATGGGTGAACACCTGTGGGCGAAGGCTGTCCCGACCTGTGAAGGGCACAAATGTGAGCAGATGTGGGGGAGCACCCAGCCACTGGTAGTGGCGCCCCTGACACCAAGTCTACCAGCAATGGGGGCTGAATACAAGTCCCTGGTTCCCTGGGCCCCCAACAGTGATGGCAACACCCATGAACACAGCACCCCTGGAAGTGGTGCAACCAGCGTCCCCAGACCGCTTGGGAACAGCACTGCAGGTGTTACAAGGACAGGAACATCCAAGGTCTTGGAAAGCTAGTGGAGGAACACAAGACCCAAGTGATGAGAACCAAAATAACCAAAGCCATATTCAAAGAACAAAAGGTGATTAGTATCACAAATCTGCCAGCAGAGGATCAATTCATCAAACAGCATGAAGAACTACAGTAACACGGCAGAACAGAAGGAAAATGACAACTCTCCAGAAACCAAACATGAAATCACAGAAGATTACAATCTGACAGAGAATTCAAAACAGCTGTCATAAAGAAACTGAATGAGTTACAAGGAACCTCAGAAAGACAGTTCAATGAACTCAGAAATGAAATTAATCAACAGAGGAATACTTCACCAAAGAGATTGAAACTCTAAAGAAAACCCCCCAAAACAGAAATTCTACATATGAAGAACACACTGAACGAGATAAAAAAAATAAATAATGTCAAAAGTATTAAAAATAGAGTAGACCTTATGGAGGAGAGAAATAGTAAGCTCAAAGATACAACCCTAGAAATGCTTCAGGCAGAGAAGGAGAGAGATCCAAGATTTTAAAAATTGAAGAAATTCTTGGTTGGTCAGCTACCCGGTGGAGTGAGCTCACCTAGGACTCTCTCCCCTCCAAACTACAACCAAAGGAACAACTGAATTCCAACCAAAAAAGAATCCTAATAACAGAAATTGTCAGAGACCCACAGCAGCCAAATGACAGAGGGTGGAGCCACCCTCGGAGAAGCTGGAACAGGGTAAGAGAGAACTTCGCTCCCTCCCCTAGAGACTGGGATCATTGCCACGGGTGAGGGAAGGAGCGGGGAAAGGGCCGCACGTCCCTGGGATCGTCCAGGACTCCCACCGCCTGTGCAGCAGAAACCCTCTAACGGGGGAAAGCTTTCCCATGGGGGGACCCCATCAAGCCAGGGCCCCGGGAAACCAGAGTGAGAGCTGATCAGAATCCAGGTCTGCACGTGAGAAAAAGTGCCCCTCCTCCCCCAACACGTGCTGTGCCACAACCATCGCGGCTCAGGGCGGAGGGCTCAGAACGCGTGGCTCTCGACCCCCATCTAGTGGCGACAGTCTGTAACAGCAACCGAATAATAGTAGTATGCACAAAGACTGCTCCTCTACCATCCAGCAATTTATAAAAGCTCCAGACCAAAAGGAAAACAATAAAAACACAGAATTATGTCCTGAGGACTTGGAAATAGGTAAACTGACAATGAATTCGGAGTAGCTATCATCAAAAAAGTCAATGAGGTAAAGGGAAATATAGAGAAACAAGTCAACGAGTTCAGGAGCTACTTCACAAAAGAGATTGAAACTATAAAGAAGAATCAATTAGAAATACTAGAGATGAAAAATACAATGGATCAGATAAAACAGAATACGGATTCCTTGAATGCACGTGTAGACACCACAGAGGAGCAAATTAGCATAATCGAAGCGAGACAGGCTGAATGGCTTCAGACAGAGGATGAAAGAGAACTAAGAATTAAAAAAAAAACTGAAGAAAATCTCCAAGAATTAGTGGACTCAATGAGAAAATCCAACTTAAGAATTATCGGAATCCCTGAGGGCGTGGAAAAGGAAAATGGAGGAGAAAGTGTGCTCAAAGAAATAATAGAAGAGAATTTCCCAAATCTCGGGATTGAGGGAGAAATGTGTGTGGAGGAAGCTTTTAGATCTCCTAGATTTGTTGATGTAAAAAGACCTACTGCAAGGCATATGGTAGTAAAAATGGCGAAAATGAATGACAGAGAAAGAATACTCAGGGCAGCAAGGCAGAAGAAAATAACCCACAAAGGAACCCCTATCAGGCTTTCAGTGGATTTCTCTACAGAAACCTTACAAGCTAGGAGAGAATGGAATGACATATTCAAAACGTTAAAGGATAAAAATGTTCATCCAAGAATACTCTGTCCAGCAAAAATATCCTTCAGATATGAGGGAGAAATTAAATCTTTACCAGACAAGCAAAAGCAAAGGGACTTTGTAGCCAAAAGACCTCCACTACAAGATATCCTCAAGAAGGCTCCCATACCTGAAATAAGAAAAAAAAGGGAGAAAGGGGTCACAAAACACAGAGTAGGGAGACAACTAGATAGAATCAGAATAGGATAGCAAATATTCAACCATAGCACTAGGATAAAGGGAAGGAAACTACCAAAGCAAAGACAATCTTACCACTCTGACCACAAACTCACAACACGAGTTGGAATAAGAGATGAAAATAATAATTTAGGAGGGGAAGAGGAGAGGTACTGAATCAGTCTAGGCTAAGGAAGTAAGAGACCACCGGAAAATGGACTATGTTATACACGAGATTCTGAATACAAACTTCAGGGTAGCCACCAGACTGAAAAACAGAACAGAGACACAAAACATAGTAAGGAAAAATCTAAGAAACCCAGCATAAGAAATTGCAGAAGTCAATAGGTAGGCTAAAACACACAGGACGAGAAACAAAGGTAACACAGGAAAACAGGATAATGAGTGACAGAATGACAGCATTAAGCCCTCATGTATCAACAATCACCCTCAATGTAAACGGATTGAACTCTCCAATAAAAAGACACAGGTGGCAAAGTGGATTAAAGAACAAGATCAACAATTTGTTGCCTCCAGGAAACACACCCCAGCCCCAAGGACAAACACAGGCTCAGAGTAAAGGGGTGGAAGACAATACTCCAAGCTAATGGCAAACAAAAGAAAACAGGTGCTGCAATACTTATATCAGACAAAACAGATTTCAAAATAAGGCAGGTAAAGAGAGACATAGAGGGCCAATATATAATGATCAAATGGACACTTCATCAAGAAGAAATAATGCTTATAAATATCTATGCACCCAAAACAGGAGCACCAAAGTTCATAAAGCAACTATTAACAAACCTAAAAGAAGATATCAAAAATAACACAATAATAGTAGGGGACCTCAACACCCCACTCACATCGATGGACAGATCATCCAGACAGAAAATCAACAATGAAACAGTGGAGCTAAACAAAAAGATAAAACAGCTGGACTTAATAGACATATATAGAACACTGCATCCAAAAGCAGCAGAATACACATTCTTCTCAAGTGCGCATGGAACATTCTCAATGATAGAACATATGTTGGGAAACAAGGCAAGCCGCTACAAATTTAAAAAAATTAAAATAATAACAAGCATCTTCTGCAATCATAATGCTATAAAGCTAGAAATTAATTGCAAAAAAAAAGCTGAGAAAGGCACAAGGATGTGGAAACTAAACAATATGCTATTGAACAAGCAATGGATCATTGAAGAAATTAAAGAAGAAATAAAAAAATACCTGGAGACAAATGAAAATGATAACATGTCATATCAACTCATATGGGATACAGCAAAAGCTGTATTAAGAGGAAAATTCATCGCAATACAGGCACATCTTAACAAACAAGAAAAATCGCAAACCAGTAGTCTTAAACTACACCTAACTGAATTAGAGAAAGAAGAACAAACAAAGCCCAAAGTCAGCAGGAGAGAAATAATAAAAATCAGAGCAGAAATAAGTGCTATGGAAAGAAAAAAGGCAGTAGAAAGGATCAATGAAACAAAGAACCGGTTCTTTGAGAAGATAAATAAAATTGACAAACCCCTAGCAAGACTTACAAAGAAAAAAAGGGAGAAAGCTCAAATAAACAAAATCAGAAATGAGCGAGGAGAAATAACAACAGACTCCGCAGAAATGTGACGGATTATAAGAGAATATTACAAAAAACTATATGCAGACAAAATGGATAACCTAGAGGAAATGGATAAATTCTTGTACTCCTAGAATCTCCCAAGGCTTAGTCAAGAAGAAGCAGACAATTTGAACAGACCAATCACAAGGAAAGAGATTGAAACAGCAATCAACAGCATCCCAAAGAGTAAAACCCCAGGACCAGACGGCTTTCCTGGGGAATTCTACCAAACTTTCAGAGAGGATTTAATACATATCCTTTTCAAGCTATTCCAAAAAATTAGGGAAGATGGAACACTTACTAACACATTCTACGAGGCCAACATCACGCTGATACGAAAGCCTGACAAGGACACCACGAAAAAAGAGAACTACAGGCCAATATCACTGATGAACATAGATGCAAAAATTCTCAACAAAACTTTGGCAACCATAATTCAGCAATGCATCAAAAGGACCATACATCACGATCAAGTGGGATTCACACCAGGGACACAGGGATGTTCAACATCCCAAAACAATCAACGTGATACACCACATCAACAAACTGAGGAATAAAAACGGCGTGATCATCTCAATAGATGCAGAGAAAGCATTTGACAAGCTCCAAAAGCCATTTAAGATAAAAACTCTGAACAAAATGGGGATAGAAGGGACCTACCTCAACATAATAAAGGCCATATATGACAAACCCACAGTCAACATCATACTCAATGGGCAAAAACTGAGCGCCATCCCCCTGAAAACAGGAATGATACAAGGATGCCCTCTATCACCACACTTATTTAACACAGTACTGAAGGTTTTGGCCAGAGCAATTAGGCAAGAGAAAGGAATAAAATGAGTCCAAATAGGGAGGGAAGAAGTGAATCTCTCGCTGTTTGCAGACGACATGATCTTATATATATAGAAAACCCAAAAGAACCCATTGGAAAACTTTTAGAAATAATCAACAACTACAGAAAAGTTGCAGGGTATAAAATCAATTTACACAAATCAGTAGCATTTCT
>NW_025793884.1:0-4440 GCF_021613505.1 Equus quagga | reverse complement strand
TGGTGGGAATGCAAACTGGTGCAGCCACTATGGAAAACAGTATGGAGATTCCTCAAAAAACTAAAAATAGAACTACCATACGATCCAGCCATCCCACTACTGGGTATTCATCCAAAGAGCCTGAAGTCAGCAATCCCAAAAGTCCCATGCACCCCAATGTTTATTGCAGCACTGTTTACAATAGGCAAGACGTGGAAGCAACCTAAGTGCCCATCAACAGACGAATGGATAAAGAAGATGTGGAACATATATACAATGGAATACTACTCAGCTGCAAAACAGAACAAAATCATTCCATTTGCAATAACATGGATGGACCTTGAGAGAATTATGTTAAGTGAAATAAGCCAGAGAGAGAAAGATAATCTGTGTATGACTTCACTCATATGAGGAATTTAAAACTATGGACCAAGAACAGTTTAGTGGATACCAGGGGAAAGGTGGGGTGGGGGGTGTCACAAAGGGTGAAGTGGTGCACCTACAACATGACTGACAAACATTAATGTACAATTGAAATTTCACAAGATTGTAACCTATCAATAACTCAATAAAAATAATAATAATAATAAAAAAGAATAATTTGTGACAACAAAAACATACAAGGGGAAGAGGAAAGAGATGGAACCTGTATAGGCTAATGGAGATAAGAGGCTATCAGAAAGAGGACTATCTGATCTATAAGATCTTTTATACAAACTTCATGGTGACTACTAAACAAAAAATCAGAGCAGAGTCACAAATCACGTTGAGAGAAAACTGAGAATACCATCTCAGAAAAACACCAAACTGAAATGGGAGACAAAAATACAAAGAAAAATAAACAATGGAAATATACAAAGAGTACAAACAGAAGATAAAATGGCAGTACTAAGCCCTCATATACCAACAATCACTCTAAATGTAAATGGATTGAATCCACCAATCAAAAGACACAGAATGGCTGACTGGATTAAAAGAAAAGACCCAACATTATGCTGCCTCCAGGAAACACATCTCAGCTAAAGACAAACATAGGCTCAGAGTGAAAGGATGGAAGATGATACTCCAAGGAAATGGCAAGCAAAAGAAAGTAGGTTTAGCCATAAATATATCAGACACAGCAGACTTCAAGATAAAAAGATAATGAGAGACAGACAAAGATGGGCATTACATGATGATAAAAGGGGCATTCCACCGAGAAGACATAACACTTATTAACAAATATGCATCTAACACAGGAACACCAAATTACATAAAGCAACTCTTAACAGATGGAAAGGGAGAAATTGACAGCGACACAATAATAGTAGGGTACCTAAATACCCCACTCAAGTCACGAATACATCATCTAGACAAAAAGTCAATAAGGAAATGCAGACCTTAAACGAAACACTAGACCAGAAGGACTTAATAGGTATACAGAGAACATTTCATCTAGAAACAGCAGAACACACGTTCTTCTCAAGGGCACATGGAACATTCCAAAGGCAGACCATATGTTGGGAAACAAAGCAAGTCTCAATAAGTTTAAAAAGATAGGAATCATATCAAATCTCTTTTTTGACCACAATGCTATGAAACTAGAAATTAACTACTATAAAAAATCTGGAAAAGTCACAAATATGTGGAGACTAAACAAGAGGTTACTGAACAACTATTGGATCAAGGAAGGAATCAAAGGTGAAATAAAAAAATACCAGGAAAGAAATGAAAATGGAAACAGCATACCAAAACCAATAGGATGCAGCAAATGTGGTCCTAAGAGGGAAATTTACATCAATACAGGCCTACCTCAAAAAAAGAGAAAAACATCAAATAAACAACCTTACCTTATACCCAAAAGAAGTAAAAAAAGAAAAACAAACAAAGTCCAAAGTCAGTAGATGGAAGGAAATAACAAAAATCAGAGCAGAAATCAATGAAATAGAGACTGAAGACAGAATAGGAAGCATCATGGAAACTAAGAGCTGGTTCTTTGAGAAGATAAACAAAACTGACAAACCTCTAGTGAGACTCACTGAGAAAAAAAGAGAGAAGAATCAAATAAAATCAGAAATGAAAGAGCCGTTACAGTAGAGACCACAGAAATACAAAGGATTAAAGGAGAATACTATGAAAAGATATATGCCAACAAACTTGAGAACCTAGAAGAAATGGATAAATTTTTAGAATTGTGCAACCTCTGAAACAGAATCAAGAAGAAATAGAGAATCTAAATAGACCAATCACAAGTAAAGAGATTGGAAAAGGAATCAAAAACCTCCCCCAAACTAAAGTCCAGGACCCGATGGTTTCCCTGGTGAATTTCCCTAAACATTCAAAAGAGATTTAATTCCTATCCTTCTCAATTTATTCTGAAAAATTGAAGTGGATATGATGCTTGCTATCTCACTTTACGAGGCCAACATTATCTTGATACCCAAACCAGACAAAGAAAATACAAAAAAAGAAACTTAGAGGCCAATATCACTGATGAACATTGATGCAAAAATCAACAACATATTAGGAAATCAAATACAACGATACATTAAAATGGTCATACACCATGATCAAGTGAGAATCATTATAAGGATGCAGGGATGGTTCAACATCCACAAATCAATCAATGTGACACACCACATTAACAAAACAAGGAATAGAAATCACGTGACCATCTCAGTATATACAGAGAAAGTATATGACAAGATCCAACAACGTTTATCCTAAAAATTCTCAATAAAATGGGTATAGAAGGGAAATACCTCAACATAATAGAGGCCACATATGACAAAGTCAGAGTCACCATTAAACTCAAAGGAGAAAAATTGAAAGCCATTCCTATGAGAACAGGAAGAAGACAGGGGTGCCCACTCTCACCACTCTTATTCGACATAGTACTAGAAGTTTTAGCCAGAACAATTAGACAAGAAAAAGAAGTAAAAGGGACCAAAATTGGAAAGGAAGAAGTATAACTCTCACTGTTTGTGCATCATGTGATTCTATATAGAAAATCCTAAAAACCCACTAGTATTTGATTAAAAATAATCAACCACTACAAAAAAGTTGCAGAGTACAAAATCAACATACGAAAATCAGTTTCATTTCTACATACTAATAACGAAGTAGCAGAAGAAGTCAAGAATAGAATCCTACTTACAGTTGCCACAAAAAGAATAAAATACCTAGGAATAAATTTAACCAAGGAGGTTAAGATCTATACACTGAAAATCATAAGTTGTTATGTTATGTTATGGAAAAAAAAATAGAAGAAGATATAAAGAAATGGAAAGATGTGTGTCTATCTGTCCAGTACCCCTTCCTTCATCCTCTCTTCTGTGACAACCATAGGTAGGAGTGATGGGAGAAAAGGAGCGGGGTGAGACATAGAACTGGTGAGACTCAGAGGTGGAGGGGGTCAGGTGGAGAGAGACAGAGGAACTGAGACCAGGCAGGTGGAGACTTCAGCTCCTCTGGATGTCTGAGTGCTCTGATTAGTGCCAGGGGGTTCTCTCTCTGCCTCTGGCTCTGTCTTCACGGTGCAGGGCTTTGGAGAGCTTTGGACTTTGGACCTTGGAGAGCTTCCACCATGGACTTTCCTGAACCCAGGTACTGGCTCCTGCTGTGCTGTGTGACCTGGCAGTGATCTTGTGTCCTCATTCCATCCTGGGAATCAATGGTGGGGACAGGTGTAGTGCTTTACACATTAACTCACTTAATCCTCACCCTCTGAGGTACGTATGGTTGTCATCCCCACATTATATATGGGGAGAGTGAAGCACAGAGCTATTGAGAGTTTTTTTCTTCCCCAAGCCCCAGCACATAGTTGTATATCCTAGTGTATGTCCTTCTAGTTCTTCTATGTGGGATGCCACCACAGCATGGCTTGGCGAGTGGTGTGTAGGTCTGTGCCCAGGATCCAAACTGGTGAACCCTGGACCACTGAACTGGAGCACGTGAACTTAACCACTAACCACTGGGCCAGCTCCGAAAATTTTATCCAAGGTCACAATGTGGGCTAGAAGCGCATTGTCTAATATGGTAGCCACTTGCCACATGTGGCTGTTAAACACTTGAAATATGGCTCGTAGGATTAATATATCTGATTAAGGGTTACTATTCAGAATATATAAGGAACTCCTACAATTCCACAACAAAGAAACAACCTGATTGAAAAGTGAGCAAAGCACAGGAACATATATTTCTCCAAAGAGGATCTACAAATGGTTAAGTGTCATATGAAAAAATGCTCCACATCATTAATCATTAGGGAAATGCAAATCAAAACCAAAATGAGATATCACCTCACATTCAATAAAACCACATGTATATGTAAATAATATACAGTACATATATATATGGTAACAAATGTTGACGAGGATATGGAGAAATTGGAACCCTTGTGCACTGTTGGTGAGAGTGTAAAATGGTGCAGCCGCTATGGAAACAGTATGGCAGTTCCTCAAATAATTAAAAATAGATTTA
>NW_025793883.1:0-10458 GCF_021613505.1 Equus quagga | reverse complement strand
GTTTAATGGCTAAGCGGAGTAACGTCTGGTAAGAAAAACATCAAAGAAATTGGACCATCCAAAGAAGCAGGGAAAGGTGGCATGGAGGTAAAGGCGGTGTGGGGTCATCATGAATGGTAAAATGAAAGGAGCCCTTGGTACCACCTGCCTCACCACTGCCAGTATTCAGACTTAGAGGGGAGGAAATATTAGGAGCAAGATGGCTCATCCTCGCTCAGCCACCATATCTCCACTCTGCTCTAGCTCCCCGACTATAGGCCTAAAGAAGCAACCTTCAGTTCCCATAGAGATAGCCAGGCTTACAGAGGAAGCAAACCCTACAGCTTGAAAGGTTTAACTTCCGCTCTTATTGATATATTTAATATAGCACATCCATCATTTCAAATTTGCTTCTCACAGCTTGAACATCAGAGAGAATGAATCACACAATCAATGGCAAAGCCAGTACTAGGGAATTCAGCATGTAGCTCCCATTCTGGGATGTTTTCCATGAACCCATTGCCAAAGAGCTTCTAACCAAGGGAGAGGTGGTGGCTCAAAAGGGCTGACTTACTGGCTGGGGTCACAAAACAAGTCATACCTGGTGCCCAGATATTTACTTCTATTCAGAGAAACACTGGATGAGGCAACGAGACAGAATTTGCACACTCAGCACATCTAGGCAGTGAACTGTCCAAATGAGGTGACAGTACCACCCAGGAGTGATCCCACACTCTTGTTCTGCTTCTAGTACTGTTTTCCTTTTTCCCAGATTCCAGTTCCTATGGGAAAGCAGGACTCTTACCAAAAGAAGGAAAACGTATTAGCTGAACAGTGACTGGAGAGATGAGGATGAATTTCTCTAGAAACAGATTTCATGGGCTTGCTGCTTATACCCAGAGATCAGTGCTGTGCAGCTTGGGGGGCGTGGGGGGTGGGGGTGGGGGTGGGGGTCTCATTTACATGATATTCTGTGGCACCTGAATAATTTTCAGTGACATAGAATGATGGGAATGGGTTACCTGAATTTTTATACCCTCAAGCCCACACTCCAAACCTAATGTCAGGGCCAATAAAATGCATGAATTGACTGGTACCTTGATGTGGCTTGGGTATGGGAACCCCAGATCCCAGTTTCAGGTACTGTGAATTTCTCTGGTACCAGGTGCTGCCTAAGGGAATCAGCTTTCTTGAGGCAGCCTTCACATGGATTAACACTCAGAACTGTGCCCTAATCTGCAGCCACAATGAAGGGGCCCAGGCTGTGAGAAGGGGCTCTTCTCTCTCTCTCTCTTTTTTTTTTTTTTAAAGATTGGCACCTGAGCTAACAACTGTTGCCAATCTTCTTCTTTTTTTCTCTTTTTTTCTCCCCAAATCCCCTCAGTACATAGTTATATATATCAGTTGTGGGTCCCTCTAGTTGTGGCATGTGGGACGCCGCCTCAACGTGGCCTGATGAGCGGTGCCATGTCCACACCCAGGATCCGAACCAGTGAAACCCTGGGCCACCAATGCGGAGTGTGCGAACTTAACCACTTGGCCACGGGGCTGGCCCCGGGGATCCTCTTGAGGCCTTTCCTCTGGAACTTCCATTGGCCCTGGATCAGAGCCTAAATTAGGCTATTTTCCTGGGGTCACAAGGACACGTTTGGTCTTCCTTAGGGAGGCCAAGTGGAAGCTCAGAGATTTGTGGAGGCTGCCTCCCTATCTCTCCCAGGAGACTCGGGGTCTGTTCCTTCCTTCTATGGGGGCCAGGAGGTAGAGAAGGAACTGAGTATTATGCAAGTTTAGCAATGCTTCACTGTGGGAGAGGGTTGGGCTGACAAGAGTAGGTAATTTTCCTTTGCAGGGATTCTTGCCCAGCTTGAGGCAACCTTCATTTGAAACAGGATAATGCTGTTTCTACCCTCCACCTGAGGGGACTCCAGAAGGAATAAAAGTTACCTTTCCTCATTTGTCTTACAGGAAGTTCTGGGCTTCTGGGTTCAGGAGTTATTAATGGCTTTCATGTTTCCTGAACCCAAGCAGAAGTTGTGAGATACCTGTTGTACAGTCCTGTCCAGACCCTCATGTGGGAGGAGACTTGAGCTGGCTGCTCCAAGGAGAGAGGAGATACGGGTTGACACAAGTGCTGGGGTGAGAGAAGGAGAGCTGCCTAAAGGTAGCAGTGGCTCCAAGACCCTGAGAATCAGGATGTAGAGACGAGTCCCTTAGGTGGACGGGTTCTGTGTGGAAGTCCTCTAGGAGACAACACAATGTTTTAAGGGATGAAGTGATGATGCTGAGATGACTAATCATCAAGCCCCATCATCTTGAGAGCTGTCGCAAGACACGGCATTGCTCACACTTAGCACAGAGGCTGTGCAGCCACTGGCCTTTCAATGGGCCTGAAGGGCTTGGGCAATGAAAATCCCAGGGGCAACCAAGATGGACTCAAGATCACAGGCTCTTACCTACATATTTGATAGCGAATACTTAACTAAATAGGCAAAAAGCTCCCATTAATGACTACTATTGTATATCTTCCTACCCTTTAAAATGGGGTCTTTGAGCCAGATTTAATTTAATTTAGAAAAATTAAGTACTGCTTATTGTACTTCAACGTTGTGAAACAAATTTATGCTTTTTATGTATATTATCCCATTTAAACTTTACAATGCTTTGAAGTAGGTTTCTTTACCCTCTTTTATAGAAGGGCACGACCTGAAGGACAGAGAAGGTAATATATATTCAGAGTGCTAGCACAGAAGAGGGAGCCAGGGATGGAGAGCCCCCTTACGCTGTGAGGGATTCTTTGGATGTAAATGATGGCAAGTACAATTCAATTGACTTTAAAAACAGGATCTGTTGACTCAGGCACCTGAAAAAGGTCTGGGAGTAAGGCTGCCCTCAGGCAGGAGGATTCATATTGGGGCTCAGCTGATGTCATCAAGTTTCAGTTTCTATCCATTTCTCTGCTCTAGATTCTGGACTGGCTACCTTGTAAGTCTGTCTGGCAAGTTCGTAGCTACATCTTCCAAACTAAAAGCGCAGCTAAAAATGGGTTGTTTCTCCCACTAGTCCCTTCAAAAGTCCCACTGTGCCTTATTGTCTCCAGTTGGGTCACATGCCCATCCCTGACCAATCACTGTTGCCAAAAGCATGGACCAATCTTTTTGGCCAAGCCTGACTTCAATGCCCTCCTTTAAAGTAAGAGCGTTAGTGATAAACAACTCCACTTGACATGGACTGAAACTGACAAGGGGGTTAGATCCCCAGAGGGCAAAAGAAGGACTATTTTTAGAAGGTGAGTGAATGCTGAGTGTCAAAATAAAAACAAAAACAAAACGGATGTCTGCTTCAGCCCTCTCTCTCACCACCCCATTTCTGCCTTCTTGTCCAGAGTCATGCCATGGACTGAAGGTTAGAGTTAGAGGAAATGCCAATTCTGTGGAGGACAGGAAAGGAACTCAAAGTGGAAGGAATCAATCAGAGGCCCCAACATCCATGTGGATAGACCATCCAATGATTTGATCTCTCACTGTCTGCTCCTTCTCATCTTAGAGTCCTTTACCTTCATTCCAGTTCAGTTATGGCCATATCCTAGAACTTATCACCAGCAACACTTGTGTGTTCTGAAAAAATACAGTCTGACATTCCACCCTTTATCCACTCAGCTTATGCCCTCAGCATGCTAATTTCTCAACCTATTCTGGAACTACAAGCCACTCTAAACCTAGGCAAGCGAATTGACTGAGAAAACAATCACAGAAGCTCCCCCGAGACAGGGCCTCTGTTTGTTGCCTCCACTGGGTGTCCCAAGTGCTTGGAAGAGCGTCTCGCACATGGTAACACAGGAGGAATGACTGGATTCTGAGGCAGTGGTGGAGCTGAGCAACAGATGTAGAACAGAAGTTTATGGGGCACAAACACACTTGTGTGATTTTATCCAAGAGGAAGCAGGCCCTTATTTGAAGGCAGTTCTAAAACAGGCAGGGTTGGATTTTGCTAGACAGGACGAATGAAAGAAGGGGGTAGGCTGTTTAGAGCAGAGCAGTATATTTAGGTTTAGGATTAAGTGATGCCCCATGAAGTTAGGGAAATAGAGAAGTCATCCGATTGGAACTTTTCTTCATAAAAACTTTTTTACTTTGACGTAGTCCCGTTTGTTCATTTTGTGTTTTGTTTCCATTGCCCAGTCAGACACGGTGCTTGAAAATAGGCTGCTAAGACTGATGTCAAAGAGCATACAGCATACGTTTTCTTGTAGAAGTTGCATGGTTTCAGGTCTGACGTTCAAGTTGTTGTGGTTGGTTGGTTGGTTGGTGGTTTTGCTTGGGTGTGCGCGTGATCTAAGGTTCTTCAAGTCTAAGTCTGTGCGTTCCCTGGTAGCCAATAGGAAATGAAATACACAAGCATACTTATTTTATTTATTTAGAAAATATTTTACCGTAAGTCCAGTACCAAATGCGTTGTGAACATCTTCAGTATGCACAATTGTGAAACAAACACAAGTGAGCAGAGCCCAACTGGAGAAATCATTGAGGTGTCTCTGTACTCCTTCCCCATGCCCGTTCTTTGTCGACAAGTGTCCTACCCTCCCCGCTTGCTCAAGGTGACAGATTCTGACTGCTGTTTTTTCCCCCTCATTCCTTTCCGTTTCTGTGTAGTATTTTTCCTCCATGGATGTATGTTGCTCTAAACGACATTATTATTGCTTGGTTTGAACTTTACCAGAATGTCCTATTTCTTTCTTTCACCGAATATTCTGTTACTGAAATTCAGCCGCTGATGCTTGTAACCGGTAGCTCTAGTCCATTTTCACCGCTCCCTAGTTTTCCGCATATTCCTTGCTTCACAACAAAGGCGAGCAGATGTGCAAATTCCAAAGCACAGTTCCCGCCGTGAGTCAGCGCTCAGTCAACATTTGTTGAATGGAACTGAGCCCGGACTGATGGTTAACAGCGACACTTGGTTCCCCAGGCTGCATTCTCTGTCCTTCCCGCCAGGGCCAAGGATCCTGCCATGTCTCCCGCCCCCAGTGAGCTGCAGTTCTCAAAGTTCTGGGTCAGCCATAAGAATACCCACGGCCTCTCGAGGAACCCGAGGAGGCTGCAGTTCCCCGAGAGCGTAGCCGGGACCCTGCGTCCCTGTCAGCTCAACTTCCCGCTCCACCAAGGTCCAAAGCAGCATGTGGGGGGGGGGGCACCAGGAGTTCTCCCAGGAGGGTGTCCCTGTCCCCAGTCCACCGCCAGAGGGGGGGCGGGCAACGGCCAGGGAGCCTCTGGTCAGCGGCGCGCTTGAGGAGCGCGTGGCTGCTGGGCCGCCGTCCTGAAGGGATCAACGAGCCGCGCCTGCCTGGCCAGAGCCGAGCCGGCGGAGTCCGGCCGCGCTCTGCTGCTCTCTCCCGGGCCGGGCTCGTCCGTTCCCCCGGCGTCCGTGTCCCCGCTGGGCACAGCAGCGGGGGCCCTCCACAGCCACGGCCGCTAGCCTGAGGAGGCCCTCCTTCAGCTCCCGCTCTGCCTGCTCGCCGGACACGGACGACCAGGACGCCTGCGAAGATGATTCCATCTGGGAGAGGTACCTGGGGGCGTGGGCCTGGGGGCTGGTGGGAGGCGAGCGTGTCCCTGAGGACTAGGCTTGTGCGCCGAGAGGTGCCCGTCAGGTGGCGGGACAGCTGTGCGGCGCGGAGAGCGAGGGGGTCTCTTCGGGCGCTTCCCGCGTTCGTGGAACGGGCGGTGTGTGCCGGGCACGTGCCCAGGGGCCAGCCTGGGGATGCGGTGCCCGGGAGTCGGGCGCTGAAGCGGCACCCGTGGTCTTGGCTTCTTGGAAGGCCAGACGCGAAGTCGGTAAGGACACTGGTCTCGATGCGTTCTGAGGAGTGCAGGCCTCCCTCTTTGAGAGGCTACGTTCCCTTGGGGTTTTCATGAAGCCTGTTGTGCCCCTGAAGCTCAGGCCGGTTCCGGGTTAGTGGCCTGTCGAGGGACACATACTATGCGTGTGCAGAGCCAGTGCTATCCAAAGCCCTTGACTGTGCAGAAGTCTACCTGTTAGGGGTGCAGCGGGGGCTGTCCGGGGAGCGTTGTGAGCACAGGTATGTGTCCCCCACTTGAAAGTCTGGCAAAGAAAGCGTGAGGCTCGAGGGTGCTCCGTTCGTTCCCTCCTTCCACAGAAAGTCTGGAGAGTTGACTTTGGGACAAGTCCTTCCTTTCCTCTGGTCGGTGCGTGTTCAGTGGTCTGGACACTTGGTGAACAAGACTGACAGGGTGTTTGACGTACTGGACCTCACAGCCTAGTTGGAAAGGACAGACAGGCAGCAGCTAATTACCTAGGAGACACGTAAAAGCAATTTTGTGTTGAGTGCTGAGAAAGACAGCATTTACTGTTAGACTTTGTGACTTAGGCAGTGATGTTTAAGCTGAGAGCAGATGCCTAAAAGAAAAGGAGGACTTGTGCGGGAGAGTGTTGGGATAGGGCAAGGGAGGAGTATGGCCTGTCAGAGAAGCTGAAAGAATGCCCTGGAGGCTGGGGCCACCTAGGGACTGTAGGCTGGGGAAAACAAAACTTTTCGATTAAGGCTGGCGCTGTCTCTAGGTTTTTGGAGACTAAGCGTGGTGATTCAGAACGTGGACTCTGGAGCCAGACTCTGTCAAATGGGTCCTAGCTCTGCCACCTACGGGCTGTGTGAACTTGGGCAAGTTACTGTACCATTCCGTGTGTCAGTTTCCCGATCTGTAAAACGGGGATGATTATACTACACAGTCCATAGGTGAGTGTAAAGGTTAGAGGATATTTCCTATCCGTAAAGTACTTAGAGCAGTGTCTGGCCTTTGGTAGGCCTTAGTAGTGGTTGATTAAATAAATGGATAAATGCATACGTAGGCATTCAAGGCTTGGAGGCTGTCCCTGGTGAAACGCGTGAAGTGGAATGGATTACACCCAACTTTGTTTCCTTGCCAGCTTGCAGTTGCTACTGACCGCATCTGTAGCACTGTGGAATTAGAAATAATCTCCCTGGACTTGGCTGCTCTGGGTAAAAGAATCTAATGCTGTCAAAATTACCCCAGGGAAATAAAAGCCTTTTCAGTAGCCTAGTAGGGTTAGGCTTATTTAATATGTATCGTTGATATTGGTTTGTTTAGCATTTGTTGGGACCATTCTTTTGGCAAAGCTGCTTGGTTACAAAAAGTAGATTAGCTGTAAAATAGTTCAGACACAGAGAAAAGTCGAGAGTCGTGTCAGCAGAGCACGGCTTTCCTTGACTCTCTGTCGAGAGCTTTTGTGATTCCAGCCGCTCTCTGCCTCAGACACGGTGCCCTCTGCGTGTGCAGTCACCTAAACAGTGCAGGGTCTGGAACCGTGGAGAATCTAAGGCAGTACAGTCATGCTTTGCTTAACAGTGGGGCTAAGTTGTGAGGAGTGTGTCATGGTCCGGCAATCTCATGATGGCGCAAGCACCACGGAGTTCATAAACCTAGATGGCAGAGCCTCCTACACACCTAGGCTCCATGGGACTAATCTTATGGGATCCCCGTTGTTGACTGAAACGTCCTGACGTAGGGCATGACTGTACTGGCCAACTCCAAGGGCACGGAAGTGTAGCCTGTGGGGCTCTTTCAAAGAACGGAGACGCTCGAGGCCTACTGTGGACCCACTGACTCAGAATCTACTGGGATAGTTCCCGGCTTTAAAGACCAGGCATAGTCCTCATCTGCAGACATCTCCTCAACGGTTTTTCACACTGGGTTTTCCCTCATCTGCAAAAACAGGCCAAGAGATTGTGAGGATCCATAATTAGTGTTTTAATACATTTGGCAGAACTCAGTGTTTTGCACGTTCTGTGATCCTGGGATCTGCATCTTCACTGTAACGTGTTAAACCTTTAAATCTTGTCCAAAAGTCAAGTCGTTACCTAGAGAATCCTTCTGTGAATGGCAGGCAGATTGCCATCTTTCTGCTTCCGCCTCCTCACCTTTAAAATGGGGAGAATAACGGTAACCTGCCCTTTGGATGTGAGGATTAAAGGAGACAGTTGGTGCAAAGCAGTTGGCACAGGATCTGGCACAAAGTGAAGCCTTCAATAAATTATGATTACAGTAGTTTTGATTTCCCTCCAGTCGGAATAGAGTTTAGTTGAAGTTAGTGGCTGTGTCACAGCTGTGTCTCAGGCTGGTGTCTGCCGCCCTGAGCTAAGCCATACAAATCCCTAGAATAACTTTGCAAAAGCCTGTTAGCCTCTTGAGGCTCCTACACTTCTTTATTTTATTTTATTTTATTTTATTTTATTTTATTTTATTTTATTTTCTTGCAGTAACAGTGGATTCTAACATTATGTAGCTTTCAGATGTACGTTGTAATATATTTCGAATTCTGTGTAGATGACATCGTGTTCACCACCCAAAGACTAATTATAGTCCGTCAGCTCACATGTGAGCCTCATCACCCCTTTGGCTGTCTCCTCTGCCCCCTCCCCCTACGGTAACCACCAATCCAATCTCCGTTGCTCTGTGCGTGTTCGTCATTGTTTTTTATCTTCTGCTTATGAGTGAGATCACACGGTGTTTGACTTTCTCCCTCTGGTTTATTTCACTTCACATAATACCCTCAAGGTCCATCCGCGTTGTCACAAATGGCCGGATCTCATCATTTCTTAGGGCTGGGTAGCATTCCATTGTGTATACATACCACGCCTTCTTTATCCATTCTTCCCTTGATGGGCACCTAGGTTGCTTCCAAGTTCTGGCTGTTGTGAATAATGCCGCAGTGAACCTAGGGGTGCATGTGTCTTTCTGCATTGGTGTTTTCAAGTTCTTTGGATAAATACCCAGCAGTGGGCTAGCTGGATCATATATATGGTAGATGTAGTCTTAGTTTTCCGAGGATACTCCATACTGCTTTCCATAGTGGCTGCACCGGTCTGCACTCCCACCCGCAGTGTAGGAGAGTTCCCTTGTCTCCACATCCTCTCCGACACTTGTCTCTTGTCTCTGTTAATTAGAGCCATTCTGAGCAGGGTAAGGTGACCTCTCCTTGTAGTTTTGATTTGCATTTCTCTGGTGGCTAATGATGTGGAGCACCTTTCCGTATGCCTGTTGGCCATCCGTATGCCTTCTTTGGAGAAATCACTGCTCAGATCTTTTGCGCGTCTTTTTAATTGGGTTGTTGATTTTTGTTGTTGTTGAGCTGTGTGAGTTCTTTCTGTATTTTGGCTATAAATCCCTTATCCGATATATGGTTTGCAAGTATCTTCTCCCAGTTGTTAGGTTGCGTTTTGGTTTTGTGGAGGGTTTCCTTTGCCGTGCAGAAGATTTTTTTTACTTTGATGTGGTCCCATTTGTTCCTTTGGTGTTTTGTTTGCATTGCCCAGTCAGACGTGGTACTTGAAAATAGGCTGCTAAGACGGCTGTCAAAGAGCATACTGCCTGTGTTTTCTTGTAGGCGTTGCATGGTTTCCGGGGTGACATTGAAGTCAAACCCGAGGAGGCTGCAGTTCCCTGAGAGCGAGCGTCGCGGGGACCCTGCGTCCCTGTCAGCGCACCTTGCCGCTCCGCGGAGGTCCGAAGCAGCGTGTGGGCGGGGCCCCAGGAGTTCTCCCAGGAGGGTGTCCCTGTCGCTGTCCGCAGTCCAGCGCCGGAGGGGGGGCGGGGCAGCGGCCGGGGAGCGTGTCGGCGGCGGCGCGCGCGGGGAGCGCGCGCGCGGCTGCTGGGCCGCCGTCCGGGGAGGCGTCGGCGAGCCGCGCCTGCCTGGTCAGAGCGGAGCCCGGCGGAGTCCGGCCGCGCTCCGCTGCTCTCTTCTGGGCCGGGCTCGTCTGTTCCCCCAGCGTCTGTTGGGGCTGCTCATGCATGTGCAGCTCCTTTGGTTTGCCTGCACTGCTCCAAAAAGGAAGGGAGAATGCTGAGTCACACTCATCAGCATTTGACTCTAACATTTTTCCGGAATAATTTAGTTCGTAGCCTGGCCTAAGTTTTTTTGGAAAAGAACCCTTCTCCTTCTCCTTTTTCTTCCACATCAGGAAATCGCTCCTCTTTCGGACTTGTCTCTCCAGGAGTGCCAGGACATGAGGGCTGAGAAATGAGAAATTACCAGGCTCTATACTGTTAGCTGTAGGGTGTCTCTCCAGAGAGGACTCTGAAGAATGGAGGGCAAGAAACTCCCGATTAAAATCACATGGTGCCAAGATGGAAGGTGCTAAGAACAAGTCTTTGGCAAAAGCTTTCCACCAGGATAATTCTGAAATTGACAGGCTTGAACGGTAGTGCCTCTGATTGTTGGGACATAAGTGGACAACCCACCAGGGCTATCTGGAGATGAGTTCTCTGGAACGGACTTCAATAAGATGGAAACCGATTTAGATTGAGTCACAGTTAAAGGGTGGTCTGTCAGTGGTGAGACAGAGAGGCTTGGTGGTGCATGATGACAAGCCAGTGAGTCATTGGGATTCATTTTCTGGGACAAATTTGGTAAGGGGTTAATATCTTGGGAAAGGGTGCGGTCAAGAGA
>NW_025793882.1:3294-5914 GCF_021613505.1 Equus quagga | reverse complement strand
ACAAATTAGTTGCTTAAATATTTTGAAAGTCTTGCAAGTTAGTACAAGATAGTAAATAATGCAGTAAGGCCTTTCCATACTTACTCTTCTGCTGTTTCTCTCTTTAGGCTCTGCCAAACTGAACCACTGGGCATTTCTCCCAACATTCCAGTCTCCCTATCTAGAATTAAAGAACATTAATAGCTTAAGACTTTATTTATTGCTTCATTTTCAGGATGAGAAAACAGATCCAGATTAAGTGTCACAGGACATGCCTGAGAATAGAGCTAGTGGCAGAACAGAAGCGGACACCATTCTCCTGATACAAACTAAATATATTGCCGTCTTGCTCATCCACCTCTGTTAAAATCCTCCCGACCTCTGAGGTTCAGCTTAATCATTACGGCCTCCATGAAGCCTTTCCTGATCCTCCCCAGTAAATGAACTCTCCCACCAGAGGACTTTGCTCACAATGAATGCATCTAACAGAAACACCAACTTTAACTAGGACTTTCTTCCCTGATTATTCTAGCTGGAGAGTCTCCAGCCCAAAAGATAAGAGAAATGTGAATTCCTGGTACCAGGGCTCTCTCTGCATATGAGGACAAAATGTAAAAAATGGTGGCCACCACATTCCACTTTTTCTTAAAAATACCAGCAATTTTTGCATTATACAAACTCTTGGTACTGCCATTTTCTTCTGATGTTGCAATTACTATTGCTAAGGTCATTAATGCCTTTATTGCAAAATGCAATGAATACTTTCCTGTTTTACCTTTTTAATGGTCCCTGTAACTCTCCTTTCATATATCCAGTTATTCAGCAAATATTTAATGAGATCAGATACTGCACTAGATGCTAGGAATGCAATGGTGAGGAAAACACCCAAGGGTCCTCTCATTAGGAGATAAGATGGAGCACAAAAGAGACCAGCCATCAAGCAACCACCAGAGTGTGGTAAATGCTGCACTGGAGGAGTCACAGGGCATCCAATCGAGTTCAACAGAAATGATATTAAAGTGAAATCTGAAGGAACAGTTCAGAGGGAACATGAAGGACTGGAGGCAAACACACACACACACATTTGAGGAATTTAAAGAAGTTCCTGAAGGGCAGGGGAAGTTAAGGAGGGACATTTCATAAAGGGCTTTGCACACTGTGACAGAGTTTGGGTTAAAGGCAATGAAAGCCATGGAAAGCTTGTGAAGAGGGTAACGAGAGGACAAAGATAACTGGCTGCAATTTAAGAAAAACATTTCTACCATCTCCATTATTTTTTATTCTGTCTTAAATGATCTTCACTGTTGCCTTATTCTAAATACTTTAAGGAGCTAAATTAAAAGAACATCTATAATGGATGTGAGAGAAAACAATAAGCTCTCCACGCATCACAGGTAAATTATATGTAAAACATAAGTTATTTTTGCAGACTCCTGATTAACATTACAAAATAGATAAGGTTAACAAAAGACTAACAGGTAATTTTATCTTCCTTTTATTTAAAACCTGCCAGCACCAAATTATTCATGCTAACTGAACATATATATACATAACCTAACATGATCAATAATCCAGATCTTTTCTATTTCACTTTGAAACGTGCCTTTTAATTTTCATTTAAACATGGGCATCTCTGAAATCTAGAATTTACTTCAAGTCACACCACCAGTTCCTAATACCTAATCTTGTACCCTTTCCATAGACTGAAAGCATATTTTAGGCTGGTGTCGAGATTTGGTAGAGTGGTTTAGACCTTTTTCTTTACACTTTTTTATATTCTATGACTTTTTTAAAAAAAGCACGAAAGAGTCACTTTATTTTTCTGGTAATAAAAACATTTCCACATGGAAAACAAAGAGTAGAAGTACCCTCTTTCACATCTTCCTTGAGAAGAGTCAGGTTAAATAATTGCGTTTAGAGCTTCTCTGAGGCACAAGACCTTGACAAAGCAGTGTGGGATCAAGGCTATCGTTTAGGCTTGCATACTGGTAATTTGAATAGTGACTGTTTTCTAAACTATTTTGTGGAAAATACTAAAATGAACAGCAATTTCAGCAACCAATGGATAACAAAACAAGGATGTTACAGAACTTTAAAATATTTTTTGAGGGGCCGGCCCGGTGGTGCAGCGGTTAAGTTCGCACGTTCCGCTTCTCGGCCACCCGGGGTTTGCTGGTTCGGATCCCGGGTGCGGACATGGCACCACTTGGCACGCCATGCTGTGGTAGGCATCCCACATATAAAGTAGAGGAAGATGGGCACGGATGTTAGCTCAGGGCCAGCCTTCCTCAGCAAAAAGAGGAGGACTGGCAGTAGTTAGCTGAGGGCTAATCTTCCTCAAAAAAAATTTTTTTTGATAGAGATCACTGATTAAAGATTTTTGAACTGCATACAATTAATCAAGGAATGAAAAGTGCTTTTACACCAAACCTAAACACAACAAACATGCTGACAATATTATTACTTGAAATATTTAATATTTAAAGATATTATAAGAAAGTTAAGGCAAAATGCTATTATTCTGAAAATGAAAGGGTCAGGACAAACTCCTTTTTACCTACTCAATAGCTTGTATAGATAAAAAAAAATCTAGTTACTAGAAATTACTTCCAACTTTGCAGTACAGATCTTCCTCAACTTA
>NW_025793882.1:0-3265 GCF_021613505.1 Equus quagga | reverse complement strand
TAAGTTGAAAACATCCTAAGTCAAAAATACATTCGGTACATCAAACCTAGCAAATGTCCCAGCTTAGCTTCGCCTACGGTGACACTCACAGTCAGACAGAAGCGTCTCACACAAGCCTGCTGGATAATACAGTGTCAAGTATCTCTTGTAACTGATTGAATACTGCACTGAAAGTGGGAAACAAAACGGGTGACTGGGGTCAGAGTGGTTGCAGTGTATCGGCTGTCCACCCTCGTGATCGCCGGAGGGACTGAGAGCTGAGGCTCCCTGCACTGCCAGCATTGCGAGGCAGGATCGTGCACATCCCGTTGGCCCGGAAAAAGATCAACATTCAAACTTCTGAGCACCATTTCTACTGAACGTGTATCGCTTTCACACCATCATAAAGAGGAAAACTTGTAAGTCAAACCATTTAAAGTGGAGGATTGTCTGTATTTTCAAATAAAAATTAGTAAAGTGACAGTGGATTTATACCTCTTTATGGGTGGAAAAGGGCTAAAAGAGTTGTATCTTAACATAGAAACTCAAGTATTTTCTGTTATTGTCAGCTGAGGCTGTATATTTCATCAAATGTTGACACAACCATGTGAGAAAAAGATGGGTGGGCCCTATAGCACTCATATCTAGTAACTGGTTTAGGACACTGTGAGATGATGAGTGTTATGTGAGGAATCTATAACATGATGATGCTTTTGGGTAATAGTTTTCAATTCTTAAAAAAAAAAACCAAACCCCAAAACATTCTGATTTTGTTGTTTAAAAAATTGTTTTCATTTTAATGATCTGAGTTAGTAATAAATATACAAAACTGTCCTTCACATTTCCAATTTCCATACATCGTATTATGGACCACTTAAAATTCTGGACTACAAATGCAAGTTTCTGTGTCCTTAACTTCAATTATTGTCATTTATAAAGAAAGGTGATTTGCAAAAACATGCATTTGTGAACACAGATGCCAAAGGCTGTACATGTAAGTTAATGCACAACCAAAAGCGTACATTGTTCATTTGTGCAGTTATGTGTCAAGTGCAACTGACACAATTAGAAGCAGTCATCCTGGGATATTTCACTCTATCTGAAAAGCAGTCTTGAGAAACAGATGGAACTATGTCTTTAAACAAAAACTGTATTCTACAAATACAATAAAATTCACAAACGTGTACATCTGAAGCAACTCTTGAGACCCAAAGCTGACTCAATAACCCTGCTGCTGTATTGGTTTATGGATATATCTCCAAAGTCACAGGCTGGGAAATAGCTGCTTTAAAGAAAATAAATATACATATTAAAAGGAAAGTAAGGCTTTAAAAAATGTGATGAAAGCTTTGAAAACAGTAATAATGTATGAATCATCTATGAGTTTTAAATTTTAGAAATTTAAAGAAATTTAGAAATTTAAAGATAATCTGAACATTTTTAAAGCCATTATAATTAAAGTTTTCCCATCTTACCAATGTTTTCTATTTGAAAGTGTAATAGAAAAATGGACAGTTTCTATTGTTGAACTACTATGATAATTCATAAATCATTATAAATTTATGACTTCAACAGAGGCTCAAGTAGTGGAAACTGGCCATCATGCAAATGAAAAGCAGGAGCCTGCTTGCTTCTCCAAACAGTAATGTAAACTAGAAATAAACACCAACACAAAATGATTTTTTATACAAAATCATTTTCAGATATCAGAAGGTAGGAAAATCAAATCTTTCTTAAAAATGTTTTCCTGGGTTGTGCAACATGTGCTTTACCTCTTTGACTCAATCCACCACCTAAAGTTATTTCTATTATAAATCTCAAACTGCCTGGCAAGGACTGTGAAGGCTAACCAGCTAGGTATTTGACATCACCCCCAAGGACAGACTGATGTATAGCTGTCATAAGTGTCCCACTTTTCTCTAAGGCCTGGAGTTTGATGTCTGTTTATGCTATGTGGATCACATGACAGAGGACGGTGCAAAGTTACAACCAGGTCTCCTCCAGGCAGTCCTATAGATTTGGCCTCTGATATCACAAAAACACTTGTTTTACTAAAATGAATTCAACTGCAAACAGTTGGAGGGCAACTGTAGTTGAAAAGGAAATGGGTTATTTTCTACAAGAAACATCTCTATTTCCTAAGGGTCTTATCATGAAGAAAATGTGGCTAGTGGTTTCAAACAGGTACTTCAAGAGTTACCCTAAATGCAAGACGACTTTTTAAAATATTTAAACCAACAATGATTCAGGAAAGTAAGCTGGGGGAGTAACATAAAGACTTGTAACACTACATTAGGAGATGCAGTATCTGCTGTGCACTTTGGAAATGAAAGCAACCAATTCTAGCCAGAGTCAATATCAGAAAGAAATACGGCTGCTTCCTACTCTTCTCCATTTAGCAAAATTAATTGTATGATGCTCATTGCTGATATTCTCTCACTTGAGTTAGGCAAAATGAATCAAATAAGTTACTTTTGTTTTCCAAATAAGCTGCTTAAACGGTTTTTTTGTTTTAAACTTTCAGAAATCGAACATTTAACCCTTGAGAGAAACTGCTATTATTGAGTATCCTGTCTAAAGGCAGGTGCAAGGATTGTTGGATTAAGGATTATTGCTCTTAAAAAGATAACCATCAGAAACAATATGTTAAGTTTACCTCAAAAACTGATTTTTCACCCAATGCCACAAGGTTTCATTCTCAAATTGAGTCACGTGTTACCTTCAATTCTTTGCCAGTTTACTGAGGTTTTAGCTATTAGAAGTTGACCTATTAACTCAAAATCAAGACAACAGCAATATCCACATACGCATGTCTTATTTGGGCATTAAGCAGTAACACTGCTTTCTGGATAGGACTTAAGGCACTAAATGGTGGGAAAATAAACAAGTAGGATGATTAACAACATCTTTAGAATCCTAAAAAAGGAGATCATTTAGAAGGACACTAGTAAATCTTTTTCTCAAACAAATAAGGCATCCTGTTGGCAAACATAAATAAAATACAAGGTCATGTTGAACCTAATACGTTCACTGTCTCAGCCAAATGACTCAAAACACTAGCTATCGAACTAAAGAAGGCTACGATATACATCTAAAGGTTGGAAAGGCACCCAAAGGAGAGCTCCATCACTTCCAGTTCTCAGTTAGGTAAGCTGTGTTTAACACTGCATGAAGTCTACTAAACGTTTATTCTTCAAAATGTGTAATGTGGTTAGATTTTTATTTTGATAAATCAGTTAATCAAGTGCTAATTTAGTAAGAAATTTATTTTCATGAATCAGGAAAT
>NW_025793881.1:0-3395 GCF_021613505.1 Equus quagga | reverse complement strand
GTGATGAAGACGTACTTGTCTCGGAGGTTGCTCACCACCTGCCTCTCCCGGTACCAGCGCAGGAGGCAGTACAGGCCCACGAGGGCAGCCAGGTACAGCCACATTGTGAGGGTACCACCTTCCCCTTCAAAGAAAGAGAACAGCTTTCATTTTATTTCTTCCTTTTTGCCTTAAGCAGTATCTATTGAGTATTTACTACATGCCAGGCATCGCATTAGGTGCTGGAGACTCGGTAGTAACTAACACATCGTCCTCCCCTCAAGGACTCTCACAGTGTGGAGAGGGGAGTCAGGGAGGTAACCAAACAAATGCAATGCAGTGTGGTGGGCGCCAGAACAGAAGTAGACACACAGTCTAATGAGGCTGCAAACGAGGATGACCCACTGCCTGCAAAGTTAGAAACGGCTTCACATAGGCAGTGATTTTGGAACTACTTCCTACAGGATAGGTAAGTGTTCAAAAAGCGGACAAGGATGAAAGGACGTTCCAGGAAGCACCCATGGCTACGTGAATGGAGGGGTGAGCAGTATAAAATTCCTGATACCCACAAGCGGTTCAGCATGCTGCAGTACAGAGCACACAGAGGAAGAGATGAGACATGAGGTAGTGAAGGGCCAGACCATGAAGGGTCTTGTGGGCCACACTAAGGATCTGGACGTTATCCTGTGGGCAACCAGAGTGTGCGATATAGAAGGTATTAAATTGAAGAGTAAGATGGCCAGATTTAGCTTTAGAAAGATCTGTCTCACAGTGGGAGTGGAGGATAGATTAAACAGGGCTGTGATGAAGGCAGAGATCAGCTAGGAGACCCAACAGTTTGGGTGAGATATTGTAGCCAAAGCAGTTTGTAAATAGAGACGAATCAGACGCATCGATGAAATGAGTGTTTAGAGATGCCTACATTTCTATACGTAGTTTTGGGGGAACATCCACCACTTTCTGGCAATCTACAGGTGCTGGGTGAACTAACACGTGATTCATGAAGGCACGAGTAGAGGTCAAAGATGGGTGCAGGCCCACTAGGACATCATAGAGCCGACACTCCGATACCCGCATTAGCTTGGCGTTAAGGCCTTCTGGGGCTCTGGCCCTTGACTTCTTCCTTAGCCTTCTCTTTTACCACTCTCTCTTTTGCACCCACTCTTCAGACATAACAAGCACCTTTCCGTGCCCCGCACAGCATAGGCTTTTCATGCCTCGGTACACAATTCTCTACCATTCCTTCTTTGCCTGTTCTCATTCATTTGCCAAATAACGCTCATCTGTTACCACTCCACTGAATCACCATTTCCATTCAACAAACATCAACTCATCATCTACTATGAGTAGATGACTGTGAGTCAGACAATGTTAGGCACTGATAAACAACAGTGAACAAAACAAGGTTCCGTTATTCACTGAACTCACAGTCTAAGTGTGAAGACTGACAAGAAAATGATGCAATATAATGGAAATAAGAGGAGGATGCTGTTGGAGCACTCAGGAGAGGCTTCCAAGTCAGTTTAGGAGATCTGAGAAGTTTCCTAGAGAGAGTAAAATGTAAGCTGAGATCTAAAGGATAATAAAGTAAGAATAATAACAGCTAACACTTGTATAGCACTTGCTGCTTATCAGGCCCTGTTCTAAGCATTTTGCCTATATTTACTTATTGAATTCTCACAACACAGCCCTATAAGGGAGGTCCTGTCATGTCCCTGTGTGTCAGCTCAGATGCCAAGACAGAATCAGACATGCAAGAGACTCACTGGGGGAAACGCTATAGAGGACGAAGGGGGAGCGTACAGAAACAGGTGGTAATGCAGCCCTGACACCTCTGAAAGAAGAACGAGGAGGAAGGGGGATTTGAGAGAAAGATCCTTAGACTGCAGCACAGCCTGAGAAAGTCTCAGCCAGGCCCACGGAGTGTCCTCGAGCAAAGACTGCCCAGTGGAGTCCCACACTGGGCAGAACTGGTTGGAACTTTCAGTCCCACTCCCAGACCTCTGGGGAGGGGACAGGGGCTGCAGATTGAGGTCGATCACAAATGGCCACTGACTTAAATCAATCATGCCTATGTAATGAAGCCTCCATAAAACCTAAAAGGACAGGGTTCAGAGAGCTTCCGGGTTGGTGAACACAGAGAGATTCAGGGAGAGGGGCACGCTCAGAGAGGGCACAGAACCTCCGCACCCTTTCCCCATACCTTGCCCTGTGCATCTCTTCCATCTGACTGTTCCTGAGTTTTATCCTTTTACAATAAACCAGTCATCTAGTAAGTAAAATGTTTCTCTAAGTTCTGCGAGCTGTTCTAGCAAATTAATCGAACCCAAGGAAGGGATCATTGGAAACTCCAATCTATAGCCAGTCAGTCAGAAGCACAGGCAATAACCCGGGTTTGCAACTGGCATCTGAACTCAGGGAGGAATGGGGTAGTCTTGTAGGGCTGAACCCTTAACCTGTTAATCCGATGCCGTCTCCTGGGAGGAAGTGTCAGAATTGAGTTGAATTACAGGACACCCAGGTGGTGTCAGGGAGAATTGCCTGTTAGTGAGGAGACCCACCACCACATCGTAAGTGGGTCCAGAACCACCAAGGCTGTAGGGGAGTAAAACCAGAGGAAAAGCCAGTAAGGGCTAGAAAATAGTGGATAGAAACATTTAAAGCTCCCTCCCTCCTCCTCTCTTTTTCTCCTTTTCCCCCTCTCCCTCCACCTCCCCATTCTGTCTCCCAACGCCCAAGTTTTCTGCCTCTCTCCAATCTGAGAGCCCTGTGTCCTCTAGCCAGCTGCCTCTGTTCTGCCCAAAAGGCATTCTCTGGTGCACTGGAGTAACAGTCAGGCCTTCATCCTGCCTGTATAGTGACTAAAAGGGTAATTTCCTGATGCCAGTCGAAGATGAAAATCCAGGGGCCGGTCGGGTGGCACAGCGGTTAAGTGTGCACATTCCGCTTCTCAGCGACCCAGGGTTCGCCGGTTCACATCCTCAGTGGGGACATGGCACTGCTTGGGACGCCATGCTGTAGTAGGCATCCCAAGTATAAAGTAGAGAAGATGGGCATGGATGTTAGCTCAGGGCCAATCCTCCTCAGCAAAAAGAGGAGGACTGGCGGTAGTTAGCTCAGGGCTACTCTTCCTTAAAAAAAAAAAAAAAAAGATGAAAATCCATTTCCCCCATTAGGGAGAAGCTCGGACCCCACAGCCTCTGTGGGTATTACTATCCACCCATCGCATATGCAGCAGCAAGAAAACCACCGGTGCAGAAGAGATGTGCCAGGCCAGGCAGAACCCCAAACATGGGCCAGACCTGAACATGAATCTAATACCTCAAGATGCCTTGACTATTTCAAATATCAAACCCAAAGTGGCCGGCTCAGTTTTACAACCATTCATCTGCAAAAGCTGTGCAATCACTTTGGTT
>NW_025793880.1:75704-78601 GCF_021613505.1 Equus quagga | reverse complement strand
CTGCGAGGTTGCTGACAAAATAATATGAAGTAGGAAAAGCACCTGGTACACAGCAGGCGCCAAATAAATGGCAGTTGTTATTATTAATAGTCTGCTCTTATGGGTCTGAGCTTCTGCAACACAGTCAGGCTACACTGTGAAGTGTTGAGCTGGAGGGCTATCAGGGTCGTGTCTAGGCTGAGCTGGGGCTCCCAAGTTTCGGGTGGGGTCTTGGCTCAGAGAACTCAAGGGCGGAAGTCACTTGGAGTTGTCTCGTCTGGCGGTTTCCATTTCTGGTCAACTACCCTCAGACAGCCTGCACAAGTTAGCTGGGGATGGGGCTCAAGCACCTCAGAGTTCCCAGGTAATTTTGTTTAACCTTTTTTAAAAAGAGTATTGCCCAGAGTATAAAATCCCAAGAAAATTAAAAGATGTGCAATAGAAGAGGAAACTAAGCGGGATTCGCGGTCACTGTGGAGCCGTGGACAAGTCTTTCTCCGCCTCTGGGCCACAAGCTCCCCAGACTTCCTAGCAATGAGGTTAAATTGACGAGCTCTAAGCACTCATCTGACTCTGGTGTCTGTGATTTTTTTTTTATTTTTTGAGGAAGATTAGCCCTGAGCTAACTGCTGGCAATCCTCCTCTTTTTGCTGAGGAAGACTGGCCCTGAGCTCACATCCATGCCCATCTTCCTCCACTTTATATGTGGGACACCTACCACAGCATGGCTTGCCAAGCAGTGCCATGTCCACGCCCGGGATCCGAACCGGCAAACCCTGGGCCTCCGAAGCGAAAAGTACAAACTTAACTGCTGTTCCACCGGTCCGGCCCCTGTGGTGTTTTGAGTGTAGTGTGTGACCTTCAAGCAGCCATCAGAAGGGAGGAGGTCAAGGTGAGTCTACGAATACATGAGTCAGGACTGCTGTGGGTTTGAGCGGCAGGAATCCAACTCACATGGGCTTCAGCAAAAATAAAAAAAGACAGAGGGAGAAATTTATTTGAACTGAAAAGTCCAGGGGTATATATGACTTCAGGTACAGCCAGATCTAGGCATTCAAATGATATATTTTCTCATTTCCTTAGTATTGGCTTCATTTTCCAGTGGGCTTTGCCGGATAATTGTATCTAAAGTCTTTAAGGAAAAAACAGATCCAGGCAATCTGTGGAGGCCAAGTCTTCCTTTGTGGGTAGCGAGCTCTTTCATTCAGAACAGTGGTAACTTGGTCTCCATGATTCTGATGTGGATCAAGGCTGCTTCAGGGAGAGAAGCCCAAGGCATCCTGGCTCACATGGTGATCTGTGTGACCCGATTCATGTCTAAAGTTATATGACAACACAATAATCAGACCCCACCTGCACTGATACCATTTAGTGACTTTTTACATGATCTTTCCTTTGTCTGGTAAAAAATAACTCACACATCTATGCCTTATAAATTTAGCCCTACCCTCAACACATTGAAGCTCTTACTGCCCATGGGTCCTGTCCCCATGCTATTCTCTGAACAAAGGAGCACTACCACGAGACCTTGAGAGTCCAAGAAATCTTTCTTTCCACTCCTTGGCTAACTAAGCCCGGATCATTTCTTCTGGGGGCCCATATGGGGGTCTTGCTCCACTGGCTTGTGAGCTGAAGTTCTGGTAAGTGCACTTTTCTTCCTTGTGACTCCCTCTTTTTCAAGGATGGATCTAAATTCACTTATTCATCAGGAACCTTCTTGGACAGCTGTATGAATCCACATTTGCTGCCCATGGCGACTCTATGGGGTAAACCATGGCGTTCAGCCTGAAAAGAATCAGTATCTTAAGCCTGAGGGTGATGGAGAGTGAACTAATCCATTCCTTTCTAATCCCGTCTCTAACACATAAATTTTACATAGGCATGGGTTGACCACTTAAGTCACTAGGACGGTCGCCAATCTCCAAGACTCTCGTGGAAGGTTTCTTTTCCTAAGGCTGGATTGGTATCCCTCCCTGTGACTCCTGACCACACTCTGAACCGCGGGAAAGTCCCAATTGGGACTCCGGCTCAAGGAAAGTACCAAACTCTAATCTTTGGTTGAATATGGGAACTCCTTCTTGGGAGAATGGCTCCAGGATGTAACTGGGTAGAATGTCCCCCAGATCAGTAGAAAATTCTTCACTGTTTTTTTCTATTATTCTTTTATCTCTGGGATCATTCGCCAGGCAGCTATTGTTGCCAGGCATAACAGGGAAGGTATACAAGCAATGCAATGCAGGGGGATGCCCCCATCACCCCTTGCTATAGGAACCCCACAGGAAGAACAACGGGTGGGGCACTGCCCTAGGTTCAAGGGGGAATTCCAAGGTAATGGATCATTTTCTTTCATCTCCTTTTGTCATTTTGCTTCCTAGGGCCGCCTGGGCGCACACTCGGAGTGGGAACGGCTGTGGGACTTTATACCCTAAATCTGGGAACTAGTTCGCTGGTGTCTGGTTTTTCTATGTGTCTGCATCCGTGTTGATAAATAGCTTAAAATTGGCTGTTTGGGGGCTGATTTTCCTGGTGATCGTAACAAGCTATCTTTAGAAATTATCTTGTTTGTTGTAGCTGCTTTGGGAAAGGCCCCCCCCAAAATGGAGATAACTGTATACAGCTGGCAAGATAACCCAGGATAATTTAAAGTTACAGTGGTCATTTTGAGCTTTGCAACTGAGAAACAAAGATATCTTTAAAGGGTCAAAGGCTCCACTCCTGGGAGCCCCTCCCAGTTTCTGGGCCTGATCACCCTGGGGCCCCAAGTGGGGTGCCCTCTCTTGGCGGTTGACCTGTTGAGTATTTTAGGCATCCACTGAGTTGGTTATGATCATAGGAGACCTGTAATGTATTCTGTAAACTGTCCTGTCAATGTAGTGTGCCCCAGCATGGGAACAGTTGTATGATGCTTATCTTGATAA
>NW_025793880.1:0-75694 GCF_021613505.1 Equus quagga | reverse complement strand
GTGCTTTACCGCCACGGGGTATGTTCCAAGCATCCCCAGAGACTCACCCCTTGGGTGCATTTTAACTAATTGGAAACACTTTCAATTGGATGGGATATGCCCCAGAAACTCCACCTTGGAGGAAACTTGAGTGGTTTCTCTGTGCCTTTATGATGTAGTTGGACAGGTTGATCAACCTGTAATGTCATTTGAGTTACAACCCAGTTTCTGGGAAAACAAGAGCAACTGTTCCTAGAAAATCCATACAATACTGGGAAAATAGCTCTAGAGGCAGTTCAGATTCCACCCACTTCATTTATCTCAAAAAGGATTATCATCTTGCCTCTCCAGAAATTGTTATCTAGCCCATCACTCATTTCTAAGACTGAAAAAAAAAGGAAAAAGGAAAAATGGCCATGAGCATGCCCTTGCCAAAAAATCCAGCATCTTAAATGACTTCTCCACAAAAATTAGTAAAAAGGCTCAAAACAAAATTTGGATTCATAGCTGGTGAGATTTGTATTACTATACCTGATTCATGGCAGTAATTTTTAAAACAATAGCTGTGGAGACTCTGTATGTGTGTCTATATGTATGTTATATATGTATGATATTTTACCTCTGGATGCTATGGCTAAAATTAAAAGCTCTGTTTAATTGGCTTAAAGTAAGTGCTTATGTAAATTCTAAGTGTAATAGAAATTAACCCAAATGTCCTTGAAGTTAACAGGATATAAATTAATCTTTGGTAACTGAAAGCTTATTTAAGTTTGAGTATGTCTGCCTAAAAGACAGAGATCTATGTTTGTTAGGATGATTTCCTGTGTTCAGAAGGACTGAGGTCTCCTCTCTCAAGATTTTTTGACTGTTTCTGTTGTCACTTTGAATAGATAACTGAGCATGTTTTGCAGTGAGTGTTGTTTCCTATCTGAACAAGTGTTTTAAAACCCTTTGACATTTTTGACAAGTCCCCCCTAAAAAAATATTCAGAATTCAGAATTCAAAAAGTCCTGAATGAAGGCTTTCTTTTGACCTGGAAGAAGGAAGAGAATTTCTCTGCGGATTCTCAGAGGACCCCTGAGACTTCTTAAAGAAATTTTCTCTCTCTTCCTATAAGGAGGAAAATACTAAACTAATTAGGCTTACTTGGTCTACTAAATTACATGGAAAGCATTGCCAAATAAGTGATGATAAACTTTCTTAGGTGGTATTATGTGGGTGAATGCTATTGATATAAATGTTTTAAAATTATATAAGATTCCTAAAATTATGATCTGTCCTGGTTGTCAGCCACAATTCTGGTTATTATCTTGAAGTGTTGTATGTCACGGAAGTAGCCAAGTTTCTTAGTCAATTGCCCTTTTGAGTCTTTTGTCATTTGCAGATAGTTGCTGTTTTACTCTGATGTTTTTTGCTTTTGCAAATATGTTTCATCTTCAGAGAAATTCATGGAAAGGATTCTGACACAAGATTCTAGAATACAGGTTTCTGATAAACTTTCAGATCATAAAACTGAACTGGGTAAGAAATTACATAACTCTAACTGAGAAACTGATGACCTCGTGAAACTGCTGACAGAAGATTAAGATACAGAATTGATTACACAGGACTGAATGAACTGATGAGGATGATTATAATTTTTATGACTTTTATTTGAAATATTGTGGATTTTTTGATGTTTTGTTTTATCAGATTTAAGGAAATCTTTTTCTGTTTTCTCTTATGCTAACTACTACTTATAGCAATTTGGTGAAATTATACCTTTGTGAGCAGAATTGAAACATTTATCTTCTTCTCCCTACCTGATCCCTCCAGAATTTGGAAACTTAGTGAATGAGTGAGTATGATTATTTTCATGGCAATATAGTTATTTGCATAAGTTCAATAGAAATCTGTTTTCCTTATAACAGGACACATTTGGGAACATTGATTATATAACCAAGCCTTTGATTGGAATGTCATATTTGAGAGGAACATACAGACTCAGATACGACAATACAGCCTTTGAGGAGTAAAGGTTGACTTTCTGGAATAAAGCCGCTTGGAAATATTGGCTTGGTACCTTGTTTACAGGGATTCCAACAATCTTACCTTAAGGAAGGTCACTTATCTGGCAGGCACTTGGAAGTTTGAAATATTTTGGGGGACCTCGAGAAGAGAGGAATCCACCCAAATCTGTAGGGATTGCATGAAAAATCTAATGACAAGTCCTTGGCTTGGCTTTCCTGGCCTTTAGAGGCCTTTAAAGTTTAATCAGAGATTCCTTATAAAAAGTTCCAGCAAATCAGATTTAAAAGAGCCTATATGATCAATTGCTATCCTTGCTGCACTTACGTAAATAATTGGGCCAAGTTTTATTGAAACTACACTTATTTTGCAAGCCAGTTACTCTTAATGTGGCTATCTTTTGTAAAAAATGAGGGTGATTTTAGAGAGAAAAATTATCTTTCAGTAGAAGCTATAGTACACATTCATGGATGTTAGATTCTAGCTCTTCTCATCTACAACATTCATCTATTACTAATCATAAGGTTTCCTTGTGGCCATCTGTCTCTGATACCTGGGAACTCCCTGACCACAATCAAACGTTTTCCTTTAACTCTACTGTCCAAATAGTAACTAGATTCGCATGGTCACAGGTGGATCATAAACAATGAGTTCCTAAGGTAAAGTCCCCAGCCTATCGATACACACAGGATGGACTATATCAAATTTGGGATGACTATATTAGGCTCACTCCTACTACTGGTCTGTGTCCAACCCTACCCTGCCCCTAAATGACTGGATGGACTGCTAGTCAGGTCTCTGGACTGCTATCAGAGCTTTATTCATTGGGTTAATCATCTTGCTTATATTTCTTATTATAATTTGTTGTCTATTTCACTGTTTGTCTTCCACACGGCCAACAAAGTTTTGTCCCCTGGACCACTTCTCACCAAGTGATTCTCTCATCTCCAGGGGACCTGTATACCTTGTCTGCCTTGGACTCCATGGGTGCAACCTTCCAGTCCACTGAACTTCTTGCTTATACTCCTATGGCCCCCATTTAGGGACAGCTCTACGACCTTAAACAGCTGGAAGGAGTTACAGAAGGTTGACCATTGTCCACATCTGCAAAGAATTTCAGGGTCAAATGGGTCCGGGGGGATTGTATGAAGTGAATCAAGGTTGCTCCAAGGAGAGAAGACCCAGATGTCCTGGCCTACATGCCAATCTATGTGACCCGATTCATATCTAAAGTTATTTGACCACACAATAACCAGACCCCACCTGCACTGGTACCATTTTAGTGACTTTTTACATGATCTTTCTCTTGTCTGGTAAAAAATAACTCACATATCTATGCCTTATAAATTTAGCTCTACCCTCAACACACTGAAGCTCTTACTGCCCATGGGTCCTGCCCCCATGCTATTCTCTGAATAAAAAAGCACTACCACCAGATCTTGAGAGTCCAAGAAATTTTTCTTTCCACTCCTCAGCTTGCTGAGACCGCATCAATTCTGTAAAAAGTTCTCCTCATTGTAGGTAGGAAGATGTCGCTGTTTTCTTCCTATGAGTCTAGCTTGTGCTGTCTTGTTCATGTGTACACATGCACGTGTGTGTGTACAAACATGCATGTGCGTGTTCCAGAGTTCCATACGCTGTCAGGAGTACCGTCCAGAGCATCTGAGGAAGGAGGGGAGCCTTGCCTCTCCCCACTTTGGTGGATTTAGCCTGGTGTAGACCAGACTTGGGGTTCCCTTGAGGGTGTGGTCAAGTCCTGTTCTCACCTCAGCTGGGCCAGCGAGGCTGCAGAAGGGTGGGCGACCCTGAGAATATGACTCATAGGAAGCAGGGCCTTTGAGCTGCCTGTGACGGGGCAGATCCTCTGCTTGGCTGCCCTCCTTGTGCCATTTCCCCAGACCCACTGCCAGGGGATAAGAGCTTCCGATTTATGTCACCTCAGGCCTCAGCTGTGTAGGGTGGCTGATGCCAGTGAGAGAAGCTGACTTTGTCTTCGTGTGGTCCATGCTGAGGAACCCCACCCAGCAGTAGCCCCTGTGGTTCCACAGCAGGTGAGGTGGGGGTCTTGGAAGGAGGAGAGGGTGAGGAAAGGGAAGAGACAGGCAGCCTGGGGGGAAAGATATCCACGTAGGGCAGCTGGACTCAGGGAGAAAGAAAGCTTGAGGGGAAGAATCATAAACATGTGCAGCAGCGGTCTTTGAAACCTAGACCAGGGAAATTTAGAATCACGGCTCACAGTCACATCATGTAACACAGGAGCTGAGCAGTCATCTAGTCCAATTTCTGAGCCTCTCTGGTGAGGGGGCCCTTGCCACCTTCCCAGGTAGTGGCTGGCTTTATAGGATGCTCCAGAGAGAAGCATGGAGCATTCTAAAGACAGGTCGGGGTCGTAGGGACCCACTTATGAGGACAGCCACAGAGCACAGGGTGGTTAACTATTTTCTGAGGGCAGAGAATTAAAGTATCAAATTATGATGACTTTCTATGAAAGAAGCCAGCAAGGAGCTGAAGTAGGGGACAATGGGGAGGGGCCACCTCAGGTGGGTGGTAAGTGAGGTTCTGAGGAGATGTTGAGAGCTGGGGACACCTGGGGAGCGGAGTCCTGGACAGAGAGAATGGCCTGTGCAGAGCCTCAAGGCAGGAAAGGGGTGGGCATCCTTCTGGAACAGAAGGAAGATGGGTAGGGATCCTGGAGGGAGAGGTAAGAGATGTTTGGTTTTGGCAGTGAGCAGATGACACAGGCTCCAGTGTCATGGTCCCATGGGCTATGGGAGGACGTCGGGTTTAAGCTGAGCGAGACCCCTGTGACTGCTGCACTGAGAGTAGAGCAGATGGAGGCAAATGTGCAGAGGGAGACCTGAGATGTGCCTAGGGGTGTGTCTCCTGATACTGGCTGTGCAGCCTCAGGCAAGGTGCTTAACCTTTCTGGGCCTAACTGTTCACCACACATGGAGTAACGTGGAGGCAGATTTTGTTCACCCTCAGGAGGAACTCTCTGCCACTGGATGGAGCAGGCAGGCTGGGAGGGGGGCGGTAGTGAGCTCCTCATCCTTGCAAACTTTCACACTAAGTCTAGCTCCACCGTGAGAGATGGTGTAGAACACTCAGACACACAGAGGTCAGAATGACCTCTCTGGTAGCTGACCCTGACTCTCTGTGGGCCACAGTTCTGGCCCCGTCTCTGTCCCTGTCTTGCTGGGTCACCTCGGGCTGGTTGCTTCCCCTCTCTGAGCCTCAGTTTCTGAATTATGACAGAATTAGGCTGGATGATCACTATGGTCCTCTTACCAGAACATTCTCCAATTCATCCATTCTCAGTCTTCATTCCAACCCCCATCCACAATGGCTACCATCTTGGCAGCTGGGGACTCCACAAGCACCTGGTCTTAGCCTTGGCAGAAAGTCTTCCCCATTATCTGTTCATTCCAATTCAAGCATCCTGGGTGACCTTTAGCTTGGAAGTCTCTCTGCTCATCCTGGACAGGAATTATTTACTTTGGAGTCTCTTTGGATGGCTCTGGAACTAGGGCTTTCTTCTGACGGCAGCATCCCATCTGGTCGCCACTATATTAAGGGCCACCGCCACCAGCAGAACCCCAGGAGACTGCGCAAGGGAGCAAGGAGTCGTGAGCATCCTCCTCCAAGCCTGTGAGTGGTGGGTTTCCCCCTATGACCCCCCACACAGTGGTCTTCAGAAGGCTTTGGAAGCAAGAGGCAGAGGGATGGTTCTGCTTGGATTAGCTAATATTCTGAATATAGCAAATTAAGAGGTAGAGAAATTATATTAAGAGAAGCGCCACACTGATGAGCAATGCAGAATCATGATGTGCTGCCCATTTATTTGTTCTTATTTTTATTCAGCAAACATTTATTTGTCTCACTGTACTGGGTGTAGGCTTTTTACTGGGGTCTGGGGATTCAACAGTGAAATAAGTCATAGTTCCTCCTCTAAGGAGTTCACAGCCTGGTGGGAGGGGCAGACAAGTCGTCAGGTAATTGGTACCCAGGACTCTGATCAGAGAATGAAGGCAGCAAGATGGTGGGGTGGGACCCCCTAGCCTAGACTCTGGGAGGGGCCTGGAGTGGCCTTCACAGAGGGCATGATGTCTTACTGAAACCGGAGAGTCAGTAGGAAGTGACTTAGGTAAAAATTTGAAGAAGAGGAAAGATGTTCCAGGCAGAGAAGCCAGCCTGTGCAAAGGAACTTTGGGAAAAAAGCATAGACTTGCAGTCAAGTGTGACTTTTCAAATCCCAGCTCCTCCGCTCATCACCTGTGTGCCTCTGGGCAAGTTGCTCTAGCTTTCTGACTGTGGCTGCCCAGCTGTAAAACAGGAGGTAACCACATCTATCTTAAAGGAAGGTTAAGTGTAAGAGTGATGGGTGCTCGTCAAAGATTCTTTTTCTCTCTGGGTAATTCTCCCTCCTGCTCCTCCTGTGACTGACCAGTTGCCAGGACAAAAGATGTTTCAGCTTTGGAAACTTCTTCTCTTATGCGGCCTGCTCGCTGGGACCTCAGCATCTTTTCTTGAGGATCTTCGCGGCAAATTAGACAATGTTTTCAACAAGCTGAAACCCGATCTTGAGAAAGGAGCTGAGACCATTGACAAGGTGCTTGAAGGTGAGTCAACAAGGGCAATAAGGAGTGGCAGCCAGGAGCCTGCCTCCTAATCACTACGCCTGCATTACCAGAGGCTGCCACCAGGGACTACCCTTTATGGATTGTTTACTGGGAAATGTGGCTATTCAGCTCCTGGCTGACTTGCTTATTATTTTTCCAGAAACAAGCAATGCTTAAATGAATATCCTTTTACATATTATATCATGGTAAACTTTTTTCAATATATGCACAGGATAATTTCCTAAAAGTGAGATTTCAAAAGTTCAAAAGGTGTGCCCATTTTAAGTTCTAGTAGATGTGGAAAAATAATCCCCATATTAACATTTTCCCAAACAGTCTGTGAGAGTACCTTTCTTTCCACTCCCTTGACAGCACTGGTATGGACAAGTTAAATGTTTTGCCAGTCTTATAGGTGAAAGATCGTAATTCATTTCACTTTACATGTCTCTAATTATGAAAGAATCTACTCACTTTTTCATATTTTATTATCCATTTACATACTTTAACTTAAATATTTTGTTCATATATTCAGCACGTTCTTCTATTGGGTTGTTTAATTTTCTTATTGATTTGTATTAACTCCTTGGAAATTAATCCTACCTAGCCCAGGTTGCTATAAATTTAGCTACCTACTTTTATATTTAGTGATATCTCCCTTTTATTCAGATTTCTTGAAAGAACTAGTCTTTCTTTTCATTTTCTGGAAATATTAACAGCACACTAACCACCATTCTTTATAGGAGGAAGTAACTTCTGTGAATGGCTGCCTTTCAAGCCTTGCCAGGTCTTAGGCAACCTTCAAAGATACAGAAGGGATCCACTTTCTAATTTCACTGCTGAGAAAAGTGAGCTCAGAAACAGAAGTGTCTGGATCAAGGTCATCCAACAAGTTATAGGACCAGATATAGTTTTATTTAAATTGGCATTCTCTGCCTGCATCATTATAACCAGATAGATACTGTTTGCTGAAGAGCCAGGCTGCAGTACTGAAATTACATATCTTTTCTTGTACAGTCTTTTGTTTTTCCTTGAGTTAGTAATTGCCTTGTTGTTTCTCACTTGAATTATTTTCTACACACTTATCCTTAGTTCCTTTTATATGCACCATTCTACTTTCCCATCATTGATTCTATCTAACCCCTTTTTTCTCTGGAGACCTCCCATTAGGACACTCTGTCCTCCTGCTCCTATATGAATTATTGCCCTCTGGGCCAGCTACGAAGCTGTCGTCTTGGGACTCCCATTTGCCACTTTCATGTGTTGGAGCCATATTTTCTTTCTTGATTCTAGGTTTTCCATTTCTTAGTATTTCTTCATTTTTTTTGACCTGGTTTTTCAAATTAGTGTGGACATCTCGTTTAGAGAAATAGACCTCTGAGTCACTACTAGAAGCTGGAGTACAATCATTATCAATTGCCTGGTCAGTTGATTGATTGCTATCTTGATGAATGCTGCATATATATTATAAGTATCAAGGCAGCATGGAAGGAATGAGGGCTCTCTGGCTGTGTGACTTTAGGCACATTTCTTAACCTTTCAGTACTTTATTTACTCATCTGTAAAATGCAGATAATATCCATACCTACCTCATTGAGTTATTATGAAGATTAAGTAGAATAACAGGCAAATAGTCTTATCTAGTACCTGGCGCATAGTGGCTGCTTCATCAGTGTACATAACACTAAATAGCGATCGTTTTTGTCAGGTGTCTTCCAGAAAGTGAAGGGTGACTTGAAGACAATTCAGGATTCCGAGATTTGGCAACAAGCCAAGCAGAAGTTCCAGGAAGCTGAGAAGTTGGTGGAAAATACCCTTTCTAAGATCTTGCCAACTGTGGATGGTTCTTTGGGGTGAGTTGGGGCTTCATGGAGAAGATCTTTGCTCCAAGAAAAGAAAATACATATTTTTGGAGAGGTAATTTTAAGATCAAATACAGAGAGGTGGACAAACATTGTCCGTCCCCACAGAACCAAGGTAGTCTGAGGCCAGGGTCCCCAGACCTTGCGTAAATTACAGGCAGGGCTGCAGGCCCAATCTGGGCATCTCGTGGGTTTGGGCTTCCACACTTTGTAATTTCAGGATCAGGGCAAAGGTTCTCTTCCATCCACCTCCACCTGAACTTCCTTTTCCAAGGAATAAGACTTTTCTTCTCAAAATATGGCTAAGGATAAAAGTCCGACTCCCCACGGGAGAGAGGAAACTGGAATTCATTCCACATAGCTGGCCCCACACATGGAGTTTTGGAGTCAAACAGTTCTGGGTTAGGATTCTGACTTGGGCACTTATTCCCTCTTGAAGTCTTGGGGGAAATCACATCTGTTTGAACCTCAGTCTGTCGTGCCATAACGTGGAGAGAATCAAATCTCTGAGCAGGGCTGTGGTGGAGACCAGCGAAGGCAAGGTTGGTGGGGCCCCGATGCTCAGCATGATATTGGCATGGAGAAGTGCTCAGCACATGGTTGCCATGAACAACGACAAAGGTGAATTGTGGGTTTTGCGCAGGTTGAAAATCAGTAACAGCAACATCCAGGACCTCAAAGCCGAACTGGCCCCTGATGGCAAAGGTGCCACCCTGAGGATCCCCATCACCTCTACCGCCAGCGTGTCCCTGTGAGTATCGTGAGAATCTGGGTCCTGGGAGAAGCAGGGCAGCATGGCTGATGGGTCTCCAACCTGGAATCAGGCACTGTTCCACGCTGGCGTCTGGGTGTGAGCCTCAGTCTCCCAATGTGTATGTGAGGGGGCCTTTCCAGCTCTAAAATCCTAACCCTTAAAGTGTTCTAGTGAACTTTGGCCATAAACAAGTCTCTCTTAAAAGAATCCTCCATTACCTAGATTTTTGAAATCATAACATTTATCTACCCGTAATATTTGAAAAATTGAGAATACATGAGCATTTACTACTCTTTGGCAAAATTTCCTCCAGCATTGTTTCATCTATCAAGATTCTGTTTAAATAACCAGGACCATTACAGATGAATGTATATAGTAGTGAACAGTGTATAATAAAGGGCATGTGTGAAAAATATAATTTTGAAGTATTTTAGTTATTTTAAAAGAGGTAGATAAATAGGAAAACGAGCATGTGTAAAACACTCTTTCTAATTAAATACACTATGATTCCATCATTCATTAGCCAAGAGATCCTGGAATAGTTGCTTAAACTCTCTATACCAACATTCCCTCATTCTGAAAATAGAGATAATAGCAGTATTTTTCCCTCATGGGATTGCCGTAATGATTAGATGGATTAATCCAGGTAAGATACTTTTTAAAAGTGCCTAACATAATTTGTGCTCAATAAAGGTTTATGATTATTATTTTAATTAGTGTGATGCTGTGTAAAAATTTCATATGAACCAAACCCACATGGCCAGGAGAAGAAGCCACCGATGTAACTATACAAATCCCGTGAGGAATATAATGTTAACATTATTGTTATAATACAATGTTAACATTATCCAATGACATCCTGGAAAATGTCCACACAGTAAAGGAACTTGAGTAGACAACGTGAAGGGCCTTCTCGACTTCCGTTAACTGTGAATCTTATTTCCTGCAGGCCTGTCATTGGCCAGGTCGTCGACCTGAAGGCTTCCTTGGAACTCCAGACTGATGTCAGAGTTGAAACTGATGCCCAGACTGGCCTCCCTTCAGTGGTCCTAGGAGAATGCAGCGACGACTCAGCCAGCATCTCACTCACCTTGCTGGACAAGTAAGGCTCATCCATCTCAACAGAGCTGGGCTGTGAGAGTCAAGGACCCCTGATTTCAGCCCTAATCCTATAGCTGGGAGGTGGCACAATGTGGTGAAAAAGAGTTCAGGCTCTGAGTCAGACAGACGTTGATTCAAATACCACCTTTGACCACTGACTTGTGACTTTGTAACCAACTTAACCTCTCTGAGGCTCGGTTTTCACATCTGCAAACTGAGAATGATAAAAATCCCTACTCGTAGGCTGCTGAACTGACCAAATGAGAAAATGCAAGTGTTTAGCATAGACCCTGGCACATACAAATATCCATGCTGACTTCCTGCCTGCCTGTTCTTCCCATTACTGACTCAGGAGTGTTGACCTCTCCAACCACAATCGTGAATTTCCTATTTCACCTTTCAGCTCTATCGGTTTTGCTTCGTGTGTCTTGAAGCTCTGTTGTTAGGTGCGTGCACGTTTAGGATTGTTACGTCTTCTTGAAGAATCGATCCCTTTATCATTATGTGACGTCTTCCAATAATAGTAGTGATGATAAAAACTGTATTTACCTTCTTGCCTCCAGTTGAGAGGGGAGAGGAGGAGTAAATACTTACCCCTGCCGTGGTCTCTATAGTTGCAAACTGTCCCCAGACCATCCTCCACCCACTGGAAAATTCCTGAAATAAGATGATGCAAATTTAATCCTTTCCATTTAAATTATTGATCTCTGTTAATCCAAAAAATCTACATCTTAAACTCTGTTCTCGAAAGGGCAGGTTTGGCCCAGTGAAGAGCGTGGAGAGAGAAAGGGTGACCCTGGTGATGGTGGGAGTGGAGAAGAGGTCTGGAAGCTCGGGGCTGGGGCAGGTGGACTTGGAGGGGGACGAGGCTGGGTCCTGGGCTCTCAGTCCTGATGGCCATGGGCAGAGGTCACTCTACCCTCCCCCCACCGAGAGGCCCGATCAGAGGCTGCCTAAATACCCCCTAAAACCAAAGAAAGGCAACACAGCCTGATGTTAGTCAGAAAGGCTGGGACACAAGTTCAGAGGCCTGAGCCCTGCTGAGCGTGGGAACTCCTCCCGCCACTCTGGGTCTCAGAGTCCACATCTCTAAGACGACATTCCACTCTGCTGCTCTCGGTCGTCTTGGGCCTTTTCTTCCTGCTTAGGATGAAGTCCCAAGCCCTTCCCATGCCCAGCTGGGCTCTGCTTGTCCTGGCACCCCTCACACACCCACACTCTCCTCTTGCTACTCTGCTCCAGACAAACTGGCCTTTGTTCTGTGCTTTGGACAAGTTCTTTCCCACCTCAAGACCTGTGCATGGCTGTTCTGGCACCAAGACCACCTTCTCCGCGCTCCCACCTCAATGTGCTTCTCATCCTTCAGGGCCTGAAGCACGACTCCTCCCATTCTCTCTCCTGAGAGTCTACTCTTGCCCTTCAGTGTACTTGTCACAAGGTGTCACTATATATTTCATTGCATGTTACTTCATTCATTATTTCAACCAAAAACGTATTGAGCATCTGCATTGTGCCAGGCAGAGCTCTGGCACATCGTGCCACCATTCTGAGCTCTGGAGAATTTATGGGTGACAACAGACAAGGACCCTGTTCTCGTGGAGCTTATTGTCCTGAGGGAAAGGTAGATGGGCGAGCATTGAGTCCGTCTAAGAGCCCTCAGGGAAAATGTCAGATTTCTAGGAGTCTGGGCAGAGCAGTATGCTTACCAGGACACTATGATACAAAGACATCCCTTAGGTGAGCAGCCAGGGAGGGCTTCCCTGAGGAGGTGATGGTTACGCTGAAAGCCTGAGCAAGACTTCCTTAATGTTTAGGTACCAGATTAGGAGATGCTGGTGCTTTGCTTATCCCTGTGTCCCCAGGGCCTAACTCTGTGCCTGGTTCATTGCTGATGCTCTATTAACATGTGTTGAATGAATGAATGAAGTCTCAGGGTTGTGATGAGACTCTCTTAGGTACTGGGGTGAGCTGCTGCTCAGATGTGGGGTTCTAAGTGACGATTCTTTTGGATAGAGGCCCTGTCTCTGGTTAGAGAGTCATTTCAATGTCCCTGAGGTTTATCTGACTTCTGGGTGCTCCACCATCTCCCACCCTCTCCGCACCCCTACTGCTTGGCAGCTCTGCCCGCCTGACCAGGTTTTATCATTTCCCTCTCTTTTCCAGCCGCAGTAAACTGGTCTCCAGAGTTGTGGACTCCTTGACCGGCGTCCTGAGCAAGGCTGTGTCCTCCCTGGTGCAGAGACAAGTGAGTCCTTCACTCCTGGGGTCCCAGAGCCCTGGCGGCAGGGGGAGGGTGGCAAGTGTAGCATCCACAGGCCAAGCTGTAATCTCTGGGCACCTTTCCTTCTGCGATGCAAACTTTGGGCTGTCAGCCGGAAGTGGCCCCCCTTTGCTTAGGGGAGGGGGCTGTTGGGGAGAGGCCTGACGTCAGCTGAAATCTCTGAGTTCCAAATTTGAACCATTTGCCATATCCCTGTACTACCAATATGCCTTGTTAGCTAATATTTTTCTTTAATCAACACAATTTTACTTAATTAAATTTATTTAAATGCCTTTATTTTTAAAAAGGAAACTTCATATCCTTACCATAAATAGAACACTAATATCACTTATCATATAAGTAATTAAAAAATAAACACTGTCCTATAAAATAGTTTTCATCATCTGTGCATCGTACAAAACCGTATGTGCCAGGTGCCCAAAGTTCCAGAGAGCCTACATTAGTCATTCTGGAAGGTGGCTGGGAACCTAGGTTTACAAACAGCAAATCCTCCAGGTGCTCTGTGAGCCATGGAACCGGAGGGCTGCTACTCAAAGCGTGGCCCTCCTGCCAGCCTCAGCTGGGCACTTGTTAGAAATGCAGAATCGCAGGCCCCACCCAGATCTGTTGAGATCCGCAGGGAATTGTATGCACCCCAAATCGTGGTAAACACTGTTCTACATTTCCCAGGGCGCCATTTGACTCTCAAATTCCAGGGTTCCAAAGTTCAAGGTTTCTAAGAGTGTAGGGTTCTGGGGTGTTAACACTCTAGATTCTTAAAGTTCTAGGATTCTGATGTTCTAAGGTTTTAGGATTTGAGCATCTCATGGTTCTCAGATTTTTGGACTTCTAGGTTTCCATTGTTTTAGAATCCTAAGGGCCAAAGGTCCTAAGGTCCCAAGTAATCAGCATCTGTGTGGGTGGCAGGCAGTTTGTTCCCAGCTGATAATGATTTTCCTTCTTCCTTCTTCCGTCCGGCTCTCCTCCTCTCCCTCCCTCCCTCCCTCTCTCCCTCTCCCCTCTTCAGGCGTGCCCATTGATCCGCGTCTTCCTCCACAGCCTGGATATAAGTTCTTTTGATGACCTCATCAGTAAGTCACAGCCTGGGGATGTGGGGACATTCCCTCTGCAGCCTTCCAAGGGCAGGCATGCAGCTCTGCACCTGCCCCACGGGCCGTCTGGTCAGGGAACCCTGGAGAAACAGAAGGACCCAGCATCCTGAGCAAGTTGGGAGAGTGTGGGTGGAGGGGTCCCTGCAGAACTGAAGGGTTCTGTGGGCCTCAGGAGCCCCCCCACCGTCATCCGTTGTTCAACACGCAGAATCTGCTGGGCAGAATGATGTGAGAAAGAAGATGGGCCAGATCTGGTTCAAAGCCTGGGTCTGCTGCCTAGCAACTGTGGGGCCTCGGTCAGGTGGCTCCGCCTCTCCAAGCCTCAGTTTCCTCCCTGGTGAAAGGGGATTGCAAACATTGTGGGCCTAAAGAGTGGATGAAAAAAAGCACAAAGAGCCTAATACCCAGTGGGCATGGCTAAAAGATTCCATCCCTTGTCGTTTCCTTCTTATGAGGAGCTGCGGCTTCTCCTCCAGCCCCTGGGGACTTTCTTTGGCCTTTGGGTCTCAGGCGTGGCTGGAGTTGCTGGGGCTGCTGCAGTAAGTGAAGGTGTCGAGGTCCTGGAGATGGCCCTTCTGCAAAACAGCCATCCAGTAGGTCCAGTTCCTTGGGCAATTACTCTGTGCTCCATGTACACCGTCTCACTGGATCCTTGCAACAGTCCTGTGGGGTGGGTACTGTTATACCCATCTTACAGATGAACAAACTGAGGCTCAGAGAGGAGGTGTGACATGCCTGAGGTCCCATGGCGGTCAGACTGGCCCACTGGGGCGTGACAGCCGTTGGGGTCTGGTTTCCAGCAGTGGAGACTGAGTCCTGCTGCTGATTTTGTCTCTTCAGGTAAACTTGAGCAGGGGGTCCAGCTGCCGTTAGACTTCTGAAGAGGATGGGTGAGGAGGATTGCTGTGCTGCCCACTTGCTGGTAAGGAGCTGGGCTCTGGGCCCCGCACCAAGGGAAGATGGGCTGCTCCACAGGGGCCTGCGGTGAAGTGGGAGCAAAGCTTGACTTCTCTTCTTTGTCTAGCAGCAGACTGAGCCCTGATCTTGGTCACAGACTGACCCTGACCCTGGCCCCAGGCTGAGCCCTGATCCTGCTCACACTCTGAGCCCTGAGCCTTAATTATATGCCCAGACTGAGCTCTGATCCTGGCCCTAGACTGAGCCTAGATCCTAGTCACAGACTGGAGCTTTGACCCCAGTTATTGACTGAGTGAGGACATTGGTCACGGATTGAGCCCTGACCCTGATCTCAGACTGACCCGCGATCCTGATCATATACTGAGCCCTCAACCTGGCTCCAGTCTTGGCCTCTGATCAGTGTTTTCCCATCTGCCGTTGTTCCTAAGGTGAGGGAGGGGGGAGAGGGAGGATGGGTCAGTGCCAGGTGCCAGAGAAAGGGCCCAAACCACCGGTGCCAGTCCCCTCTGCAAGGCCTTAGGCCTGCAGGGTGCTGTGGGAAAGTGCTGGGGCAGTGCGGTGTCTGGTGAATGGCGGGTGCTGCTGTAAGGTCGGCCGTGACTGTCAACGCCCTAACTCCCTGTGGCCTCTTCCAGATTGCTTCCCGGTGGCTTGACCTCGTTCCCTTGTAGCGTCTCCCCCTGGAAAGGTGACACCATCCAACTGGAGTGAAAGTCTGAGCCCAGCCACAAGGACACCTCTCAGATACTCCTTCTCCTCACAGTCGGGATGGCGGCATCTAAGCTAGATACTTTCCACCCCCAGCAATAAAAGTCCATTTCTGCACTCTCCTGAGGGGCCTGTTTGCATTCCTTCCTTCGGGATTTGGGGGTGAGGGGGTATGCCACCAGGGTGGCAGAGACATGGATCCAGAGCTGGAAGGCACATTTGGGACTCTTCAGCCCCACCTTCTTGTTTGACAAATGGGGCACTGAGGCACAGAGAAGGCAAGAAACTGATGCAGGGTCACACAGCCAGTCTGTGGCAGTGACAGAACACTTGACTCGTCCCCACACACATTTAGTGGGTATCTAGTGAGCACCTGTTCTGGGCCAGGCAGGCAGCGGGAATAGGACAGTCACCTTCTGGGGACAGCTCCACCTGGTGCTTTCTTCCATTCCCCTCCAGGGACTCTGAGAGCCCTGTGGAGGATCAGGGGGCATCTGATCTGACTGGACTCAGGAGTAGGGTGATGTGGCCGTATGCCAGCCCACGCCTCCATGCCCTCTGAAGGGTCAGGCTCCCTCTTCGAGCAGCATGTGAGAGCACCCACGGCCTCCAGCCCCCAGGGCTCACCCATCCCACCCATTGCCAGCCCTGAGGGCCTGTACAGCCACCTGCCATGGTGCTGCCCCATGGATACCAGCTCCTCCCTCTGCCCGAGGCCCCTCCATCCATGCCCCAGAACTCGGTTCACCCCCCCAGGCTGTGGCCGAGGCAACCTCACGCTCCTTATGCCAACACCACCACCATCACGGAGGGCTGCTTTGCTGGCACATGCTACCTCGTTAATTCCTCCCCACACCCCTGTGTCAGCAGACACCTCTGTTGTCTCCGTTTGACAGATGAGGAAACTGAGGCTCACAGAGGTATAGTGACTCATCAAGGTCACACAGTGTGCAAGTGGCGGCGCCAGGAGTTGGTCCCATGGCTACGGGACCCCTTGCTCAGAGAGGTGACATTCCAGCTCCCTGGCCCTTTGGTCTCCTCTCCCAGGCCCCCAGCAGGCCCCACTTTCTTCTTCCCAGGACAAATCAGGTCCTCTCGAGGCTGGCCCTCCTCCCCCACGTGCAGGCCCTCAGTTTCCCCTTCGTCCCTGCCGCTTCCTCACAGTCATGTTCCCCTCTGCCGGAGTACAACATGGGCCACACGCTAACACACGCCGTTGCCTCAGGATCACAGCAGCTCCTTCTTTCCAGGAGGGAAACTGACTTTCCTGCCAAAAGGCCTGAGGAACCTGTGCCCATTTTGCCAAGCAGCCATCTTGCTGGTCCGCACAACTCTGTGAGGGACGGACTGCCCTCATCCCCATGGGAGACTCAGGTGCAGAGAGGCCAAGGCCACGCAGAGGCCTGCACCCAGCTGCTAATTCACCCAAGGGCCCCTCCTCTGAAGGAGGCTGCCTCACAGGGTCCAGTCCTCTCGGGGGGCCCTTGAGCCCTTGGGGTGGCCTGGAGGGGCCTTGCACCAGCCCTCCCCTGAGGACCTCAGTTCAGGTTGGGCCAGGTGGCTGCTTGGCACAGAGCGAGGCTGAAGCGTTGGGTAGATCTGAGCTCAGATCGGCCTCTGCCACTTGCCAGCCCTGAAATCTGCGGCAAGTGCCTTAAACCTCTCGGAATGTTGGTTTTATCACCTGTCAAATGGATTAACAGTAAAACCTCCCTTGTCGGGCTGGTGAGAGGATTAAAGGAGACAATGAACAGGAAGTGTTTGACTAGGGTCTAACATCTAGCGAGCACAAGATGAGTCACAGCCTCTGCACTCTGAAATTACTGTTATGGCTACCACTCTCATGTTTGTCGATTGACTGATGGAGGCATTGATGTAGTAGAGAGACCCATGGCCCTGGGAGACCTTGGGTTTTCACCTGGTCTCTGAGCTAAGACTGATAACTGTCGCCCAGGGATCATTCTTCTCTCCCCTCCCCAGGTGTTAGCTGGGCACATGGCCCCCAGCCAGAGACTACTTTTCCCAGCTTCCCTTGCAGTAAGTGTGGTCATGTGACTAAGTCTGGCCAATGGCATGCAAACTGAAGTGATGGTGCAAATTCCCCTCTGTGCTTTAAAGAAAGCGGGTTCCCTCCACTTCCTGCTGACCTTCCCCCCTTCTCTGCAATTAGAAATGGGAACAACTGGAGCAAATTCCGGGACCCAGAGATAGAAACTGTGTTGAAGATGGCAGCCCCCGACCACTCACCTCTGGGCTCTATGGCAGAAAGGAATGAACTCTATTTAAACCACCATGTTTCAGGGTCTCCTTATTAAGGCTGCTTTGTTTTTATTCTGCCTAACGCATTCTGCCAATGACATGCTGTGTGAATTATGCTGCTAACTTTCCCTCTCTGAGCCCCATTTCTGTATTCCACAGTATTCACTGAAGGCTCTTCCTTCTCCAAAAAGGAATTAATGCTCCCTCCAGACTTGAAGGGGAAGGAAAGAATAAACATTTATTAAGTTCCTGCTGCATGCCAGGCACTGCATTAGACTGGTGGTTCTTGACCTAAGGTGACTTTGCCCACCAGGGGACCTTGGGCAATGCCTGGAGACATTTCAGTTGTCACAAATTGGGCGAAGGGTGATGCTGGCATCTCATAGGTAGAGGACAGCGTTGCTGTTAACCACCCTACAGTATGCAAGACAGCCCCTCACAATGAAGACTCATCTGGGCCAAATTGTCGTTAGTGTTGAGAAACCCAGTATCAACCCTTTATACTCATCATCTCCTTGACTGTGGATTGTTAGTGATGCAGTGAATGGTTCTTAGCGGAAGGTGTGGCAGGTGAGGCTCAGAGAAGTGAAATGACTTGCCCAAGACCACACGGCTGGTCAGAGGCGAAGCTGGATTTAACCCGAGGTCAGCCTCCTCCAGAGCTGGTGCTTCCCCTGCTACTCAAAGAAGAGTGATGAGAGTTTTCCTTTCTGACTATCTTTGGTGAGAATCCCACTTCCACAAAAAATACACAAGGAGGTCTCAAAATTCAGGGCTCCTTTTGGGCAGTAACCAACTTGAGTCAGTGCCAAGCCTTTGTCCATTCTGTTCCATCCACCTGGGACACTGTTCCTTCTCCCTCTCCAGCTGGCTGAATGCTCCTCAGCCTCAAGACTCTGCTCAGGAGTCACCTCCCGGCTAAGTGGGGACCGCTTCTCAATGTTCCCTGAAAAATGATGCTGTGCTTCCCAACCTGCAGGTCTAACCAAGCTCCCTTGTCTTACTGTCCGGTACAGAGACCACGCTCAGAAGGAGCCAGTGCTGCTTATTATGGTTTTCGTCTTTCTTATTTGTCTCTCTGCCCTGAGCCTGTGAGCTCCCCGAGGGCAGGTACCTCCCTCTTCTCAGCAGCCCGGTGCCCAGCAAATGGGCAGTGCAGGCACTAACTAATGTTGAAAGAATGAATGAATGAGAGTGAATGAACCTCTTCTTGACTGCGCGCAGTCAGACACCATCTCCAGGACAGTTGAGCAGCTGGGTGGACAGGAAACTTCTGGCAACCCAGGATTGGCGGGTATAGGAGACTTGTCATTATTTTCTGTTAACTAGGGACGTCCCTGGCACTTGAGGACACAAGTGATGGGCTATGGACCTAATGCATGACTCCTAGTGGGTGAAGCCAGGACGTGGAGTGGTAGGGCCAAGGCCACTGGGTCTCACTGGTGACTGATGTGGCTAGTGAAGGGGAAAAGGGGAGAGGGCGGAGAAGGGAGAGAGTGTTCTCCTGCTGTCAGCCTAACGCCCCTGGGACCAGCTCTGGCTCCTTTCCCACTCAGCCTGGACAACAAAGAGAGGTAAAGTCTTCCTGGAAGTGGTGACTTGAGGGAAGAGGAGGACACTTTGAGGAGGTGAGGGGACATCTGCTGTAAGGGAATATTTGGGAAGAAAGAAGGCAAAATGTGAGTGGATCCTGAGTCAACCAGAAACTAGTGTGCCAAACTCTTTTGAAGACTTAATCCGGTTAAATAAATGCTGGATCTTTCCAATGTTTGCATGATTCCTTCAGGATAACATCTCAAAATCAGAATTATTAACTCCACATCTTGGAGTATTTTATGACCCCAGGAATGCATCACAGAATTACTTACCAAACCGGATCTTTCTGTTGACTCTGCGATGAGCGAGTGTATATAGTTCACCTTGTATTTGCCAGGAGACGGACACTTTTATTTTAAATATTTGATCATCGAGTGGGAGTAAAGTAAACCTCATCACATTGGAAAAGCCAAGATCCCAAATTAGAAGAGTCAATTGTTACATCAATTCGATAAACTATTTTCTGAACATTTTTGAAAAAGGGAGAAATACTGTGTTTTACAGCTGAGTGAAAATATGGGTCTTAGAACTGTGCTTGGTTGGACTAATGATGCAAAAAACTGAAACTGGGAAAAAAAACTGAAAAAGGATGCTGAAATTTGACAGAAGTTTGTTGGGGGTGACTCATTTCTGTTAGTGTTTATGCAAGAAATAAAGTGGATTTTCAAAAAATAGGAAGGTTATCAAGTATGTGGCTAAGTCAGGCCCTGTGCCGGGCAGTTTGGGGATGACCGAAGCAGGACCTCTCCCACCCAGCACAGCACACCTCGAGCGTGCTCCTGCGGCGTGCCGCACCTGTGGAAGGGGCTGGGAGGGAAGAGAGCAGGACCTGTTCCTGCCATCACGGAGACACACAGCCTCCTGGAGGAGATGGCTTTAGGACAACTGAGTGCTGAGGAAAAGACTCAGAAGGTGGCTTCTGACCTAGCCTGGAGGTGAGGGGCAGTCAGGGAAGGCTTCCCGGAGAAGTTGCTCATGGAGCTGAAATGAACAGGATGATGGAGAGAAGGGAGGGGAGGGTGTTGCAAGCAGAAGTGACCAAATGAGCGAAGGCTGAGACGAGAGAATCAACCTAGTATCATCTGGAGACGCAGGATCCCTGGAACCTGCTGGAGGATCCCTGTGTGAGGGTCACGCGGAGGGCAGGGCCACACTGGGCGTGGCTGGGATGTGCTCCTCTTAGCCAGGAGTTATATTTCTTTGTTCTTAGCACACTATCAAAAATTGAAGACCTCAGAGAACTTCTGTCTCTATGGATTCCATCCATCGATATTTGCTATGAAAGAAACTAACCCTGAGAAGTTTTAAAAATCTCTCTTTCTGATTCCTTTAAAAATAACAATAATAAACTCATTGTATTTTTTAAAAAATGACATGTTTTCATGAAAAATAATGCTATATTCCAAAAACATCATTAGTGAGAAGATGGCTCTCTTTAAATTTTTTTAAATCTCTGTAATGACTGGCTCAACAGAGGGGACAGCTGGATTAATCACTTCTGCTCTGCTTTGAATCTGTTGCAATATCCCATGTCGTGGAGTGTCTAGAAAATTCTGCTCAATACTTGTGAGGGAATGAGAGTGAAGAGGCGAATACTGTATTTGTATTAATTTAGTATTTGTTTGGACCTTGCAGACCCCCTGGAAAGGGACTCGGGAACCCCCAGACCCCACTCTGAGAACCACTGGGTTAGGTGCTAAGAAGACATGGAAGGTTTCAGAACCAGGAGAGACGATCTCAGCTCTCAGGTTCTGGAAGTTTCCTCGTGCTGGGGATGTGTCGGGTGGGTTGAAAGGACATGAAGGCTGTGGCTGGTCCAGGTAGGACAGGGGAGGAGCTCTTGCATGGGCAGCTGGGCTGCAGACAGGAAGAGAGGGTGGCTTCCATGGAAGGGGTGCTCATGAGAGAGGGACAGCCGGAGAAGCCCCTCCTGGGGCTCACCCGTGCTGAGCCTTTGTCATCCTGAGCCCCCCAGACTAGGCGCCAGGGCCAGGGCTGATGGCTCAGGGGCCTGCATCCTGCCCCCCTCAGTTTGGGAGGGAGAGAGTGTTGCAGGAAGGAGCCAGACATCAATTTAGGTTGCAGAAGAGGAAACAAAGTGATTCTCTTTGGCTCCTATCCAGAGCTGACAGGCAAAGTCAACATTTGTCCCTGTTAACACTCGCCCATTCAAATGACCCTTTGCCTGCAGACGTGGCTACTAACGCGAGCAGCTGTGCTGATAATGGCACCTATGGATCTGGACGTCACAACCCTGATCAAAATTTCCACAGTGTCTTACCGCACGATCCACAATATTTGATATTTACCCAAAGGAGGTGAAAACTTATGTCCACACAAAAAGTTGCATATGGAAGTTTACAGCAGCTTTATTCATAGTTGCCAAAACTTGCAAGCAACCAAGGTGTCCTTCAGTAGGTGAGCGGATAAATAAACTGTGGTACATCCAGACAATGGAATATTATTCAGCACTAAAAAGAAATGAGCCATCAAGTCATGAAAAGACATGGAGGAACTGTAAATCCATATTACTAAGTGAAAGAAGACCAAGTGATAAGGCTACGTATTGTATGATTCCAACTATATGACATTCTGGAGAAGACCAAACTGAGGAGATAGTAAAAAGATCAGGGGTGAGGAGGCGGGAGGGATGAACTGGCAGGGCACGGAGGATTTTTAGGGCAGAGAAACTATTCTGTATGCTACAGTGGCACACACATGACATTATAATTTGTCCGAACCCATAGAACGTACAACACCGAAAGTTAACTTTTATGTAAACTATGAACTTTGAGTGGTAATGATGTGTCAGTGTGGGTTCATCACTATAAGAAATGCCCCACTCTGGGAGGGGATGTTGATAACGGGGGCAGCTGCGTGGGTGTGGGGGCAGGAGGTATATGACAACTCTATGCACCTTCTGCTCAGCTTTGCTGTGAACCTAAAACTGCTCTGAAAAATAAAGACTATTACAAAAGAAAACCTCCCAGAGTGGAGACTCCAAGCCTGGCCTTGTGTTTGCCCTGGAACCTGTCCCCTGCCTGCCCTTTCAGCCTCCTCTCCTGGCCTTCCTTGTTCTCGTTCTACAAAGAGGAGGTCTGCAGTGACGTTTCAGGGGTGGTTGAGCGGAAACGTCTGCTGGGAACCCCTGCTTTCAAATGAGCGAGTTAGAGTGGCACTGTGGGTCTAACACGCATCAGTAGGTAGAAAACGGACTGCGTGAAGTCGAATTGTGGTTCAGAGCTCCGCTCTGGGGCCTGCCTCCTGGGTGTGAATCTTGGCTCTTTCAGAGGCTGGGGCACGTTGCTCAGATGCTCGGAGCACGGCCTCTTCACCCGTAATGTGAGTGTTAGAACATCCACCCTCAGACGGCTAGGAGAGGACGAAATGAGAGATGTGCAAAGATGTAGCATAGGGCCTGGGGAGACAGAAAGACTTAGACACAGCCCCAAAGAGCTGACAAGTTAGGGGCAGAAGCTGATATCCTCAGACCTATGGCCGAATAGTGGGGGCAAATGTCAGCTTTGGGGTCAGAGAGAGACCAACTTCTACCAGGGGAATGTGTAACAGCTTCTCAGTAAGGGGGAGATTAGAGCAAGTCTGCAAAGAACGGGTCATTCACTCATTCTTTCTTTTAACACACATGTATGGAGCATTTGCTATCTTCCAGGCAGGCCACAGGAACGGCTTGAGCAAAGGTCCTGAGGCAGGAGGGACAGGACATTCCAGGAAAACACTGAGTAGACAGTGAACTTGGGCTGCATTTAGCGACGGCTGGTGAGAGATCAGCATGGCACGGTCCCCGTGGCGTGAGTCCGTGGGACTGGCTGACAATTCCCCAGAATGGTTGCATCACTTGACGTGGCAGGTAAGGAAGTATACAGCTCAGTTGTTCCTTCAAGAGGAGCTGCCGCGAAGAGGTAGCTGGCTGACCGTTTGTCGACATCTATGTCTGTATCTAGTCACGCAGAACAGACTAGTGGGGAAATGAACCACAGGGTTGGCAGGCTTTATCTCTAGATAGAGAGAGTGCTTTCTTTACACATTTCTTTATTTGAAAAATATTCCTTTAGAAACATGGGTTATTTGAATTATCTGAAATACATGTTTTAATACATTGTTGAAATTGAGGCTTGAGTGGGTCCTGGCTTTTGGAGCACATGATGGGGAGGATTTACACTTGGGGCCTCGAGGAACACGCCTTGTGAGCGCCATAGAGAATGAGACTCCCACTCAACAAGGAGGGTCGGCTCTGAGGAGGGGTATGTGATCTGGCGTCAAGGCTACCAGCTTCAGCACAAGGCAGAACTGGATTCCAATCCTGACTCTGCTGTGGACTAGCTCTATGATCTTGGGCAAAATGTTTCCTGTCTTGAGTCTTAGTTTCCTTACCTGTAAAATGGGACTAACGATAATCTTTATAGCATAAGGATGCTAGGAGGATTCCACAAGCGTTCGTGAAAATTGCCTGTCAATGTCAGCTATTGTTATTACAGATGGGGAAACCGAGGCCCAGAAAGGGCATGGGAGCTATCCAGCGTCAAACAGCAAGAATGGGTGGAGTCAGGCTAGAACTCAAGGCTCCCTGAATAAGACACCCCCTCCCTCACCTCCACGCAGGGCAGACTGAGCGGCTTCCTCCCTCACAGTCCCTGGGTCCACCTCACTCAGGGTGCAGATGAGGAAACCAGCTCAGAACAGGACCGGAAGGTGAATGAGTCACGAACATGGTGCCCTCCGCCACTCTCTCAGTGCTGTCCAGGTTCTCCACAGCTCTGCATTTGGTGACATTGATGACTGCAGTTTGAAGTATGTTATTGACACATCCGTCAAGTGGCTAAAATGAGTCCTTGCTCCTTTAATGCCCCCAGGCCTTCTATGCAAGAATGTTTGCTTTGGACGTGTTGGATGGGCGTGGTAAGAACGAGGGCTTCTCGTCAGTCTCCTGGCTGTCCATCATCCAGTGCCACATCTCCCCCAACAACGAGGTCACTTGCCATTTATAAAGTCTGCCCCACTGCAGAGTCCATCGGGAATCAACAGACGGAGACTCAGGGCATCTCTACAGCACACAGGAGAAATCCAGGTGAGCACAATGTAATGACACTCTGCAACCTGCCTTTTTACCAGATGCCAAACCATAGTAAAGATTTTGTTAAAGGTACCGGTTGCAAATGGTGATTGGTTCTAGCACAGAACGTGAAAAATAGTGGCTTAAATAATGACGAGAGATCCACAGGTAGGCTGTTACACTGCTCTTCCCTCTGCTACCCCAGGTTGTGGCTTTGATCTTCATGCTGATAAAACAGCTGCTGAGCTTCAAACATCATGTCTGATATCCAATCAGGAAAAAGCAGGAGAAGAGAACAAAAGCTGGGTCCAACCACCTTAAAGAACTTTTTTAGAAGCCTTAGCCTGCACCTTCCATTTATATCTCTTGACTATCCCCGGTTGCAAAGAAGGTTGGGAAAGAAAGCTTCTTTGTTAGGCCCATTTCTGTCCTCAAAAATAAAAAGTTTCTGTAAAGAAAGAGGGAAGAATGGACAAGTGCCCTTTGCTCTCCAACCTTCCATTTTCCACTCTTTAAAATAGGGGTATCAATATTTGTCTCATAGGACAGGGCTCTTGCAAGGATTTAGTATAGACTCCCAGCACTCTTTGGGCATCCACAGATGCCCTCTGGCCACACTCTTCTTCAGGTTGTGTTAGTCTGTGAATCTTCCAAAGGCACTATCAGGACCAGGGAGGGATAAAGAGAAATGTTAATTTGCCCATCCAAAATTAACTCCCATTTAGCGGCACTGGGCTAAGCAGTTTTCAAAATGCTTGTTGAATCCTTATAGTAACTTTATTTAGTGAGGCGCAGGATAAGTATACACAACTAAAAGGCAGGAGAGACAAGTTTCAGTCACTAACTATAGGTGGCCTCAGGAAAAGCGTAACTTACTCTAAGCCTCAGTTTCCCATCTGTAAAATGGTTATTGGGGTGGGTAGGAAGAAGCCTAGATGAGTCCTTTGGTTCCCCGCCCCCTGAAACTCCTTCAGCTCTGTAGAGAATCTCCCAGAGTGGCCCTGAAACAGACCCTATTTACCTGGGATCCACAAAGGTCCTACCCCAAGATGTGGAAGGTCTCAGGCCTCCTTCTCATCGTCTGTGGGCTGCTTGCCCTATTGTTTGCTCAATATTTGAATATTTGAATCACCTGTGGGTCTGTTATATTGCGTATTTTAATTTCTTGGATTTTAGTTCATTTGTCTTTTTTTTTTTTTTTTGTAGAATGCCTTGTAAGGTTTTATTAGATGCTGGACATCATGATGAAAAATTGTAGAGGCTCTGAATGATATTGTCTTTTTCCAAGGAGGAAGGGAGATAGCAGAAAGATAGGGTATAAGTGGATTGCTTTCGTCCTGCTGAGGCTTAGATTTCTGTTTTATTAGGGTGGAATTATTGTGGTTTTGTTCTTATGCCTCAGGAGGACCCTTTATTTCTGGGCCGTAGTCCTTTCTCCCAGAAGACAGCAGTCTTCTGGTTGTCAACTGAAAGCTCAAGGTGTCATCTCAGTGGGGTCTGAACTCCAACCAGAACTCTAACCAGTGTCTCCCCAGTACCACGCAACAGAGATGCTGAAATCTCTGCTCAGCTTTCTAACTTTCAGCTGCTGTTTTCTGATGAATGTTTTCTAGTCTTAAAGTCTAATGATTCTGACACCAGCTCCACTGTGTGAATTTCCCCACACCACCAAGCCATTCTCCGACACCAGCTGGGTGTCTTACAATTCAACTCAATTCTGACAGTATCTCCCCAGAGATAGCATCAGATTCTATACTTCAAGGCTCATTCCCACAAGACTGCCCTCTATTTCAGATGTCACTGCAAGTCCAGGTTGTCACCTCTGCTTCTGACTGACTGGCTATAAATTAGAGTTTCCCACAACCCCCTCCTTGGGTCCAATTACTTCACTAGAGCGGCTCACAGAACTCAAACGTTTTACTCACTAGATTACCGGTTTATTATAAAAGGATACAGCTTAGGAACAGGCAGATGGAAGAGATGTGTAGGGCAATGTATGTGGTAAGAGACTTGGGGTTTCCATGCTTTCTGGGTGCACAACTTTCCCCAAATCTCCACGTGTTCACCAACCCAGGAGGTCTCTGAATCCTGTCCTCTTGGGACTTTATGGGGCTTCATCACACAGTCATGATTGATCAAATTGTTGGCCATTGGTGATGGATTGAACATCCAGCCCCTCTCCCCTTCCCCAGAGCTCAGGGAGTGGGATGGAAAGTTCCAACCCTCTATCACGTGGTTGGCTCCACTGGCAATGAGCCTTCCTCCTCAGGTGCTTTCCAAAAGCCACCTTATTAACATAAACTCAGGTGTGGTTGAAAGGGCCTTTTAGGAATATCAAGACACCTTTGTTGCTTTCGTCACTTAGGAAATTCCAAGGGTTTGAGGAGCTCTGTGCCAGGAACAGGGACAAACAGCAAATATATATTTCTTATTATAAATCACAGTATTGCAAGTTTCACACTGCACAGGAGAGCTGAAGAGTAGTCCAGTGAGTTGAGGACATCTGTCCACCTGTTTCAAGGCCCCTTCTCTGTGCCGCCTTCCTCTGTGAGACTTTGCTCCTTAAGTCCCAGATACTCTAAAGGCCCCAGATTCCAATTTCTGCCTTCTCAGTCCCGTAAGACAGGCCCTTTCGCTTGGACTCTATTTCCCCATATGGCAATTTGGGAAATGACCTCAGGCAGAAGTTGGGGTGAATTCAGAGCTCACCGTGAGTGATATCCTTTTCTCAAGAACAATAGGCTCTCAAATTGTACCTGCATTATTGCTCACCAATATCTCAAACCATTGTTCTATATATTTCCATTCTTTTAGTGGATTTCAGTGGGACGGTCAGTCAGTACTCTGTCATGACCCAAACCAGAACTCTGCAGCTGGAATGTGAATTGAGATCTCAGTGGGACTTTGTAACCACTCATTTGAGGCTCAGGGATAGGATGAGGAGGTTCCACACAGGAAATGCTTGTACCCTTACAAACACAACTTCAGGTCTGGGTATTCCCAGAAAATGCTTCCTAGGTCGGTATTGTGGCAGGTGAGTCAGGAAAAATCCCAGGTGTGATCATCCCAGTGTCGTTTGGAATGATAACGTGAAGCTACACGTAACAGAAATGCCAAAAGGAGGAGGCTGATGGAATGAACATTGGTCAATCCACACGTTAGACTATTCTGCAGAGAAGGAAGTAACAAGATAGTCATGATGTGTTGCTATTTTACTGAGTAATTCTATGCGAGCATGGCAGGAAAATCGAGGTTTTTCATAATGTTTCATGAATGCATGTGCATGTATGCATAATATAAAGAAAAACTTCTGAAAGAAGAGACAACAGAAGTTATCTCTGAGGATTGATTTTTATTTACCTTTTTCTTTCTTTGTATGTATCTTTTTCTAATTGTTCTTCTTGTCTAAAAACAGACCATCAAAGTTAAAATACTAAACCAAAAGGGTAACTTTACACAGGATTAGTGACCAGGAATGGGCTTAGGGACTGTCCTGAATCTGTCAGGTGTCTAAAGAGAGCATTGGGCCCTGCCAGCTTCTACCTGTTAGTCTCAGATCCCAGTAAGGGCTGTTTGCAGTGTCATTTGGCTGAAACCCCAGGAAGTCCCACCAAAAGTGCATGAATGTCCTTGTCCCATCAAGGGATGTGAGGTGAGCGTCAAGGTCCTGAGGACCAATCCCAGCCCAGGGAACACATAATGTAAATGGAGGGTCCCAACCCAGAAGCACTGCAAACTGTAGCACAGTCTCCACATGCTCTAGACTAACCCTCTCTCAGCCAGAGGGACATGCCCACGCTGCTGAGCCTACCGTTTCCCACCAACTCAGGAAGATAAGTCCTTGAATCACCAAATGAGAATCATCATGACTATAAAACTCATAGCATAATGGCAGTCATTTATGGAACACTTCTGATGTGCTTGGTGCTGTGCTCAGTGCTTAAGACGAGGCTGAGGAGAAGGGATGGGTACGTATCATCCACATTTTCCAGATAAGAATGCTGAAACTCTAAGGGTCTGTGTTGCCAAAGTTATTCAGCAAGCAGGTGGCAGAGCTGGCGTGTCTGACTCTGAAGCCAGTGCACGTCACCACCAACATCTCCCTGGGGAATGAGAATATGTCCTGCACACAATGTCATGAGGTGGAGGAATTTGCCCTAAATCCTACATCTGGTAAGAGGTGGAGGGATTCAGAGACTGTTCTCGTAACTACAACATTGCGCAGCCTCTCACAGGGGCAGTGAGCAGCCTACAGAAGGCTGTGTCCCTACAGGAAAAGGTGTATGTCCACCTCGCTTGGGTACCAGTATGGATTGTGTGGCCTTGGGCTGGTCCCTCTGTTTCTTGCTCTGTACTATGAGGAGAAGCATGTCTCCTATGAGCCTCAGCGGCCCCATCTGTAGAATGGGTCCACATGAGTTCTTTGACCACCCCAGATCCAAGCCCTGGGGAGACCCGCTCAGAGAATGACCCCACCACTGACCCTCTCTGCCCTATTCCCTCACAGGGACATCACTCAAGATGCTGAAGGTCTCCTGCCTCTTCGTTCTCCTCTGTGGGCTCCTTGTCCCATCCTCTGCTCAACAGATCCCACCTGAAGTTTCTTCCCAGATCACCGATGGTGAGACTGTCCTACCTTTGGGTCATGCTTGACCTTGCCAGACACATAGGCCTCTCCTAGAAGTCCAGGCTGTGAGCCAATGTGGGTTAAGTTCTTGTTAGCATAATGCCTGGGACACAGTTAACACCATTAATCATTAGCTGTTCTGATCATCGATACCTTAATGTATTTAATCCACTTCTCCCAAGATGCCCTTCTTTCCTGTCCCTTTGCTCTGCTTCATCTATTAAGACCCACCACCAAAGGACACAACCCTACCTGGATTGGCCCCTGCTCACCTCTCCGACCACCCCACCCTCACTCACTGCCCTCCTGCTGCAGTAACCTCCTCAGCACATTAAGCACACCCCAGGACCTTTGCACTTGCTATTCACTCTGCCTGAAACACTCTTCCTTTAACTATCAACATGGCTCCTTCCCTTCCTTCAGGTCTCTGCTAAAATGTCCCATCTGTGGAAAGACAATCCTTGCCCTCCCTGCATAAATTAGCACCCTCACCCAGTACTCTCAGTCCCTCACTCTGCCTTTTAATGTTCCCTCATAGATGGAAATAGCATGCAGCAGAAAGTACCAGTATGGCCGTGGTGATTAAAATAGTGAAGATTGTTTTCTATACTCCTTGGGAAATAGCCCCTGCACAGAGACACTCCAGGTTGCTCCCCCTCATCACCCCAACCACCCCCGCTTCACCCCCAGGACTCCAGACTCCTCACCAACCAAAATCCAAAGAGTTAACACCTGGCATAGCCCAGGAGCCCCAGGACCAGGCTACAGAGCTATGGCTGATGTCCTTTCTGATCTGTCAGTGTGCAGGCCGAGCTAGTTGCTGACTGTTTTGAAGCCAGCCTATCTCCTGAACGGATCTCCTCGTGTCCCTTTACTCAATGCCTTATCGTCAGTCTCTCCTCATCCTCACTAGGATGCCAGCTCCACGAGGGCAGAGAGCTCTGCCTGTTCTTGCTGGTGCAGCCCATCCCCTGGCACGGCCCTGGCACATAGTGGGCCCCTGTGAATCTTTGCCAAATGATTGTGTCTGGAAGTTGGTCCAGCACCAAGCAGGCCAGAGAGACCAGATGGATGAAGAGTAAGCGCTGCGTGTGGGACACACTCAGAGGTCAGGGTTGTGTCTCAGAATCTTTGGCATCTAAATGTCTAATTGGGTTTTGGGGGCCCATGTCTTTCAGCTTTGACCCAAGGACTCCTCGACGGGAACTTCCTTTCTCTCCTGAATGCAATTAACTTAGAAGGATTATTGAACACCATCCTCGATCAAGTAACAGGCCTCCTGAACATCCTGGTTGGCCCTCTCCTGGGGCCCAGCAATGCAGAGTGAGTGGCCTCTGATCACCACCCACAGGTCCAGACTGTCCTGGTTTGTCGGTTAGATGTCTACCCACATTTCTGAGTCTGCAGTGATCCTCCCGTCAGTGAAAGCCCTTCCAGCTCTGAAGGCCTGAAATCCACTGGTTGAGAGAAGTCCCCACTGGGGGTGGAGGGAAGAGCTGAGGAGGTGCTGAAGACGGGGGTTCAGGCCCTTTGTCTGGGAAGAGAATGGCTGCTCATCATCTTGGGAGCACTGTCGATCTCTTCCTCTCTCTGAACCTCAACTTCTGCCCCTGGGGAATGGGGAATTACAGCATCTACCCCCAGAGGACTGTTGTGAATATTAAGTGAATAATATGTGTAAAATTCTTGCACAGATCCCTGCCCTCACTAAGCCTCCAATGGGTGATAACAATAACAACATCCTCTACAATGATAACGTGGTAACCATAATAATCAGTGCTATCTGACCACCAGAGTGTCTCAGCTCACTTGTCTAAATGTGTCCAAGACTCAACTGCTAAATCCCACCCTCATCCCCACTCCAGGCTGCTCCTCCCCCACCTAGCTCATCTTAGCTCACGACAGCTCCGCTCACCCAGGTGTTCTGGCCAAAAATCTCGACACTGCCCTTGGCTCCTCTCTTCCTCTCACACTGTACGAGTGTGTCAGCAAGCACTGCCAGCTCTGCCTTCGAAACACACCCAGGCATCTGAGCGTTTGTTCCTCCTCCTCTGGTCTGAGCCTCCAGCATCTTCCCCCTGACTTACTGTCCTGGATACCCCTGCTTCCACTTCAAGCTCCTCCTCTCCATTCTCTGCCACTAGTATCCAGAAGCATCTTTCTAAGAAGTAGGACAGACTCCATAACTCCTTGGCCCAAACCCTCTGTTTGCTCTCAGAACCGAACCCAAAGTCCTTATTGTTGGCCCACAAGGCTCCATGAGATCTGGCCCTGATTACCTGTCTCACCTCTTCTCCTACTATCCTCCCCTCACCCATTGCCCACCAGTCACACTGAGCCTGTTGCTTCTCCTCAAACACGCCAGCTAAGTTCCAGCCTCAGGGCCTTTGCACTCGCTCTGTCTTCTGCCTGGACCTTCCTTCCCCTGTCTCTCCTCATGACTTGTACCCTCACTTTATTCATGAACCTGCCCAAATGTTCTCTCCTATGAGAAGCTCTCCCTGACTCCCCTGTCTAAAATTCTACTCTTGCCAATGTCACCCTCTATCACCTGATTCTGCAGGGCCTTTTCTTCACAGCACCTATCACCTGGCACATTCGATATGTATTCATTTACTGCGCTTATTGTTTTCTACATATACACTCTCCCCAAGCATGTATTATCTATGGCTTTTGGTCTTTAACTTATTATTTACTCACTCATTTATTCCAGCCTGCTTGGCACTGGTCAAAGGGCTGGACAGGATTATTCTGGAATGCATCAAGGCAAGAGATTCTTTTTGCTCAGGGCTGTATTCCCAGTGCTTATAACACATAGTAGCTGTGCAATAAATTACATGATTGGTAAGTGAGTAACCGGCTTTGCATACAATCAGCTTCTGCTCTGCAGGGGACCTGCCTTTACAGAAAGGTGGATCCACCTGCACCTGGAGCCTCAACTTTTCCCCTTTGTGTATTTCTTCACCCAGGATCAAGTTGCAAGACGCTCGACTCCTTCAACTCTCCCTTGAGTTTTCTCCTGATAGCAAGGGGATCGACATATGGATACCATTGGAATTGTCCGTATATCTAAAGTAAGTAACAGCTCTACTTTACATAACAGCAAGTTCCACGTACAGCTCCATCTCCTTTTGCACAGGTGTGCAGGGATGTGGGAAGCAGCCATAACTAAAGGATCTCCACACAGTCTCAGGAAGACTCATTGTGTGGCCGAGGCAAAATCCCCACCCTCTCTGGACCTCAGTCACCCTACATGTAAAACTGGGAGTCTGCAGAGTACGCGAATGCTTCTGGCGTGGGGGCCACTCTAGGGAAAGCAGGGGCTTGAGCAGGTGTCCTCCCCCTGCTTCATCCTGAGAGCCCCCACCTTCGTCTATCTGGACTTCATGAGCCCACTCAGCTCTGATGGAATGTGACTCAAGACAGGAACACAGAACCTGCTCTAGACCCCAGCACTCCTTGGCACCATTGCCTAGATGTGTCTGGTGATTGCCCATAGGTATGTTTTGTTTGGCCTGCATGGTGTATTTTCAGAGACGGTAGGCATTCTTCGGTTCATCACAACCTCCACCTCTCTCTGTGAAATTAGTCCCTGGTTGACTTCATTTGTTTCCACTTCAAGCCTGGCACTTGAGGCAGTGGAGTTCGAGACCTCTAAAAGAGTACATTCCAAGGTCACAGATTCTCAGTTTTGATAGGATGCTATCCATAGAATCAACCTTTTCCGTTCTAACTGCCCCCCAAGACAGAGGTGGTGAGTATCAGTTAGATGCCCGAATGCAGAGCTGTCTGGTTTAACCAGTGGTGGATGCATTACTCAGAGACAGCCACTCCCATTCTCCAGCCCTAAATAATTTCTTTTGAAAAATGAGGAAGTGATGTTAACAGGGTGATATTGAGGTTTCTGTGCAAACACGGGGAACCCTTGTTCTAGAAACAAATGAGGGTGTAGTAAGTTCTGAGGTTCTCTCCCACCAGCCTTAACTCTTCCCTCCAACAGGCTCCTGATTCTTGAACCCCTCACACTTTACGTGCGGACAGATATAAGAGTCCAGCTTCAGTTGGAGAGCGACGAAGATGGCAAATACCGACTCGCCTTTGGGCATTGCAGCCTCTTACCTAGGGCTATAGAGCTCCAATCTGGAAATCCGTGAGTTCTCCATCTTTCTCTCTCCGTGTCCAGCTGATCATGATGAAGCCCCCAAGAGGGCTCACCTGAAGGATGTCACTAGGAAAACAATACCTTCCCAAATCAGCCTTTTGTGCAAATGGGGATGTGTGTCTTACAAATAGAGTTTTAGGCTAATTTAAAATTTCATTTATTATAGGAACAATAATTTCAGTGACATGAAAAGACGTTCACTGAATAGTCCTGAGGAGAAAGAAAGCAGGATCACTCGATTAATGGCTGACATTTAGGTTATTTCCAAATCTTTTGCTATTATAAATAATCCTGAAACTTTTGGTACAGGAAGATTTCCCCAAAATAGAATTGTTTCCTTATTGTAGATTCCTAAAACTACTGAAAAAGTATGAACAGTTTTGCAACTTTTAAGCTTTAAGGCATATAATAGTGTTAAGGCATGCCCAATCACTTATCTCAACCCTCCCCAACAGAACTGAACTAAGTGACACCGTCCAGCTGGCACTGGTCAATTCCACCCCACATCCAATCACCACCAGCTGTGCTCATCTTCACAACTTTTCTCTTCAGTGGATAGAAAGTCCCATGGATGCCGTTAGTTTCATTTCTGGACTACCAGGAGAGCAAAGATTTTATCACTTGTTTATTAGTCTGTGACATTTCCTTTTCACAGAACCTGTTTTCAGAGGTTTGCCCTTTTTAATTAACTAAGGTTTTAATGTTTTCTTCTAAATTTACAATATCTTTTTTTACAATCTTCTTTTGTACCACTTTTTAAAAATTTAGGCTGAAATCCACAATTAACTGAATCCAATGGTCATCACCAATCCCTTTTATACCCTGTCTTCTCCATTCATGAATTCTTTATTTTGATTCATCTCCTAGTTGCTCACTGTTTCAAGAAAGATCTGAGTATATAATCCTTTCTGAGCCCTTGCAGATCTGGTAATGTCCTTCTCTCATGTTCAAACATAAGAGAGAACCAGGCCAGATATGGCATCCTTGACTCACAGCCATCTCTCCCTAGGAAAACTCTGTGAATACTGCTCCCATGTCTTTTGATTTTTTGAAGAAAACAAGTCCTTCCTTTAAGTGAAATATGAGACTTGAGACTGGAAGTGGTAGGTTAGTTGATTTATATGCAAGCTCCTTATAGGATAAAGACACAAACCCTTTGCCTGAGAATTAGACAGACGTGCCCTAAACTATAAGGATTCGGGATTGAGTCAGGTACACGAAGACACCCTTACACTGCTATTTACTGCTTCTTTCTCATCTCCCCCAACTGAAGATGATATTATACTATTCCTTCCATGAAGGCATGACCACCCGGCCGGGGAGATAATTTCTATTGGAGCATTAGATAATCAGAGAAATGGGAAAGTGCACAGCAAAGAGAGACCTCAGAGTTGGCTGGAGCAGTCAGGAAGGGCTTTCTGGAGGAAGCCAGTTGGCTGGACCTAAAAGGGTGCTAGAAGCTGAAGAAGGCATTCCAAGAAAGAGAAACAAAATAGGCACAAAGAGAATGATGTGAATAGTGATGAGGGAGAGGTGATTTAAATTGAAACATTAATTTTAAGGAGCCCTGAGAGGTAGGTCAGTGTAGAAGGGCAAGACCGAGTCATGGAGGGCTGTGGAAACAAGGAGTGGACTTTGAGTAACTTGGGCCCAATTGAGCAAAGAACCGATGTGAAGAAAGGAGAGTTTGGGAAAAATAATCTGTTCTACCAACTTCTTTCACTCTATTTAGACTCAGCTTGACGGTAAATGCTGTTTTGGGAACCATAGAAAACGCCCTGGGAAACTTCATAACTGAGGATTTGGGAGCAGAAGTAAGTATACAAACCCAGATCACTTCTGTTTTTGAGTCTGAGAACCAGAGCTTGGTGGGTTGGATCCTCTTGATAAACTGGAGGAATATCTCCCAGGAAGGAGAGTTAGAGAGAGAGGAAGTGGTATTTATTAAGCTCCCATTCTGCAACCAAGCACTGGTAAAGTACTTCATAGACATTATTTCATTCTTCAAGTCAAAATCAGCATCCATGTGACCAGAGGTGATTTGATAAGCCTCTCCAAGACTCAGGTTCCTTATCTGTAAAATAAGTATAAGTAATCATGAAATTAGCACCTAACATCACTAAGCATGCAGACACGGTGCTAAGTTTCTTGTGTGAATTTTCTCATCTCATCCTCCTAACAATCTCATACTCTAGGTAACAATAGCATCTCCAGTTTCCAGACTAAAGAAAAAGTTGCAGAGAGGGTCAATGACTTACCAAGTCATATAGCTGCCAAATGGCTCAGCTGTTGTGTGACCCCAGGGCAGTCAATCCTCCAAAACTCTCTACCTGGTTGTTTTCTACAATGGGTTGGCTCAGAAGGAGAACTTACTTTGACTACCACCACTTAGGCTCCATTGGTAGAGTCCTCCTCCTGACCCTTGCATATTTCCTTGTCTTTCAGCTTTGTCCTACCCTTAATTCATTGGTCTCCAACCTGGATCTGCAGCTGGTTAATAATCTGATTAGTAAGTGCCGGCAGTGGGAAGGGACAATACCACCCAAGGAGAAAGCTCAGACTGCTCCTTTACCCTTTTCATCACATGTCCCCTTCCCTCACCCTGACACTTCTCCCAGACCAGAACCCCCTTCCCTGCTGAGGCAGAATGGTCCCTAATAACAGCAATCCTAATAAACTCAGCTGTCATTTGCTGAGGGAGTCCTATGTGCCACGCCCAGGGTTAAGCGCTGTGCCTGTACCAGCCACTGGACCTCCACCATCAGCTGAGTACATGCTGGTTTCACTTCTATTCTGGTGTCCAAAGCCAAGAGAAGCTGAAATATAAATGGAGGCTTCTCTGGGGGAGGAAAGCTGCCCAATAAGTCCTGTACCCTCCACCTAAATTGTATGATGTTGCATTAGGAGCAGAAAATTGGCCTGGCTTCAGCCCAGACAAAAACTGCCTCCTTCCAGTAGTTTCTACCACTAAGAACTCAAAGTTTCCACGTCTGCCAGAACCCAAAGCAACAAACGCAAGATTGAATCTCTGCATCTCAGGCCCCTGGCAGGAATCTGAAAACCAGTACAGTTGCTGGATTGAAAGGACTCTTCCTTCATTCACTGGATATTCACTAGTCCTACCAAGTGCTAGATGTTAGACTTTTTAAATTTCCTTTAGGTGGCTCTCCCAGAAAGCAATTTTCTATCCTCTGCCATACACCTCTGTTAACAGGGAGCTCACTACTGATGAAGTAGGAAGCTTGAGGCAGTTAATCTGGATGAGACTTGAAGCTCCCAAAACTTGGTTCCTAGGTTCACTCAAAGTAAATGTGAGTTGGGTAGCTGGACCAACACCCTTGCTCTGCTGATATTAGGCACCACTTTGAAGATGTTTCCAGGCAAATGGGGACTCTGACTGCTATAATGCCAACCTTTTCCACTGTCTCATTTCAATATACAGCTCTTAAGTGATTAGCTTGGGAGGGAATGGTTGCTCCCAATGTATGGATGAGGCAACACAAAACTGTTGGTGAAGTGATCAGAGACAACCAATGACAAAACAGAGACTCTAGCCCCATCCTCCTGCCTCCAAGCCTTTGGCTCATTCCATGACCCTGCTCTGTCCCCAGCTGGAGCAGGGAGAAACTCCTTTGGCCTCTCTGATCCTTCCTCATTCCCACAGTCTGAGGTATCCATTTTGCCTTCTAGATCTGATACTGGATCGTGCGAACGTTGACCTCAGCGTCTAAGTATACCCAAAGTGAAGGAGCCACATTTGTATCAATTTGGTGAGAAACCAGCACATATTTCCCTCTTTAGTGATGGTGCCTGGCCTTTAGGGTCATTATAAATGTGTCATTCATTCATTTATAAAATTTCAGGTAAGCTTCTACTGTGTGCTAGATGCCAGGGATACAGCCATGGGCAACACAAAGATTCTGCTCCCCTGGAGCTCAGATCATTCTTGGGCATCCTAACAATGAACTGAGAAGTAAATATAGTCATCCAAATTCAAGAGGGAAGTGGGTACTATGAAGGAAACAAAGTAGGCGGATGTGAGAGAGAGAGTGACTGCAGTAGGAGCAGAGAGAGAGGCAGCAAATTAAGAGAGTATAGGCAGGCAGAGGCTCTTGAAGGAGGAGACATTTCAGCTGAGTCCTGAATGATAAGGCAGGAGTTGTGCCAAGACCCAGGGAAGAATATAACAGGCAGCAGGATGAGCATGTGCAAAAGTCCTGAGGCAGGAATGAACTTTCCTTTTTGAAGCAAAGAAAGAAGGGCAACATGGCTGGAGTGTGGAAGGAGCTCAGTTATAGGAGGTATATTTGCAAGAATGCTACTTGGTGATGAAAAAGAGGAGGATTTCTATAAAAAGAGATGCCTTTATTCATTTATATGTATTTATTTGCAACTGGTCTGTCTGAAAACACTCTGCTCAAGTGTCATCATCTCAGATCTCTTAAAAAAGGCACAACTGCCACATTCTGCTTCATTTTTCTTCGTAACATTCATTACTATCTAACTTCCTATGATGTTACTTGTTTCTTTTCTGTCTCCCCTCCTAGAATGTAGACTTCATGAAGGCAAGGACTTTATCTTATTCCCTGTTTTATCCCTGGTGCCAGGATTACAAAGATGAATCACACCTGGCCCCTGACCTCCAGAGCCCCCAACCTAGTAAGGGATAAGACAAATAAACAGGCAATTTTATGTGCAGTAAGGTGTTCTTGTTAAGGTTCTGTGGAAGTGGAGAGGCAAGACCCAGCAGTCCTTCCAGGGGATTTCCAGGAGGGCCTCATAGAGGAGGCAGAATTTCAACTGGATTTTGAAGGATGATTGAGAGTTTCTTTGTGGGAAAAGCCATTGAAAGCAGAGGATATAGTATGTGCAAATGCACAGGAGGTAGAAAGGACCTGGTGCTCTAGACAATGGGAAGAAGCTCTGGGTAACTGGTCGTAGGAGTCATGGGGGATGGAGGCATCTTCCTTAAGGGGGTAGGATAGGTTTGTAGTGAACTGTACACACGCTTCCTGAAGACAAAGTTGCATGCGATGTATTGAGCCACCAAAGAAGGTGCAGTCTGTGACAGGGGACATAAGAAACTGAGTGGCCAACATCATTATTGAATCTATGTCCTTGGGTTGATTAGCTTAGTGATGGAATGATCCAAATCAGTTCTGTCCAGTAGAAGTATAACACCGAATACATATGTGACTTTGAGTTTTCTAGTAACGACACTTTTAAAAGGAAAAAGAAACATCATATTAGTTTTAGTAATATATTTTATTTACCCAATGTATCCAATATCATGGCAACGTGGAATCAACATAAAATTATTCATGAAATATTTTGCAGTCTACTTTTCAAACTAAGTCTTTGCTATCTAGTGTTTATTGTATACTTACAGCACACTTCAGTTTGGACTGGCTGCATTTAAAGTGCTCAATATCCACATGTGGTCAGTGGCTGCCACATTGGACAGTGTAGCTCGAACTAAGCTAATTCGCTGCCAATTGGAAAACTTTTAAAGGCCTAAAGCATCTCATTTTATCCCCACCATAATAGCTAGGCTGCCCTCTATCAAAGAATTCCCAAATTGTGGCCCCTATATCATACTCAGTCCACAGACATACTTGGTTGTGGTTAGAAAGTGTTTTAGAAATGTGGATGTTTCCAATATTAAAAGTAAGAAACCTGTCTTTTGATTAACTAGGGAATCTGGTAATATTTTGCATCCTTGTGTTGTGAAATAGGCCAAGGGGAGGGGAGGCTCCATTTTAGTTGATGAGTGTCCAGGGAACAGAAATTGTCATCCAGGGATAGGCAGTGGATGGGGGTCCGGACAGAAATTTGGTTCAGCACCATGGACAGTGGACAGCAGTCCAAGTGTGAACGAGGTGGGGGAGGGGGGAAGCTCTCAGCTTTGACTTACAGCCTCCTTAGAAAGGGTGCAAAGTTGACTAATATCTTGATTATCTCATGCAGAGTCAGGTCCTGCATACTGGTCTCCTTCCTGGAATGCCCTCCACACTGCGGGCCACCATTTACGTAGATATTCCTGTCGATTATTCAACTACTACCTGGAGTTTCATTACCCGCCCTGGACTCAAAGATCCTCTACTTTCCTGGCTATGGAGGCTGTTTCCCTGTAAATCTTCTCCAGAATCCCTGTACTGATTCCCTGTAATCTTAACATAATAAATTTCTGCAGCCCTGAAATGTGGACTTTCCTGCTTCCATAGCGCCGTGTGAGCAGGGGGAAAACAACAGCTAGAGATGGTGGTGGGTCCGTTCATGATGACAAAACTTTGGAATGCAAGGGAGGATGCTTGGGTAGTTTAGCTTTTATCTCAGAAATACGTGAGCACTCTGGCCTGGAGTTTCCCCAAAACTAAGGAACTAGCCTTCCTGTCTTGTCTGAGATGTTTTCTGAACTGGTTCTGTGTCCTTGGGAACTCCCCACTCTTGCCCACAGTCTCCTCACTGTGAAGAGAGAGTGTTGGACTCGTTCTTTAGGTACTCTCAGGCAGGAGCAGCCTACAAAGTTGTGATTTACGGGAAAAAATTTATCTTGGCCCTGGTAACCCCATTTTTCTTCCCTGCATCACCAAACTTCTCAAAAGACATGTTGCTCTTCACTGCCTCTATTTTCTCACCGTCATCCACTGCTCAGTTTTGGATAATCTGGCTTCTTCCCTCAACTCCTTAATAGAACTTGCCCTAGGTCATCTATGACCTCTTTTCTGGTGAAAACAAGTGAACCCTTATTCAGTGTTCATGCTTCTCAAGTTAATAGCAATTAACACTTTAGATGACCACTCCAGCCTACTCCCCACCTCCTCCTCCTCTCTTTCTTCCTCATCAGTACCTTGATTCATGTCTGGCATTCTGAGCATTTTAGATACATTCCATCACTTACTCTCTTAAATAAACTGTGTTGGTTATTAAGCTTTTGTCTCTTGGTTCCAAACTCATATTTCTGTACTCCGCTTTGCGATGGTGGGTCTGGGATGCTGCAAACCACATACAGTTGTCCCTTGGTATCCATGGGGTGTTGGTTTCAGGTCCCTCTGCAGATATCTAAATCCTTGGATACTCAAGTCACTTATTTTGCCCTTTGTATGTGTGGGTTCTGCATCCATGGATATGGAGGGCCTGACAATGTCGCCTTTGCTGGTTTGCTGCTTGCTAGGGTCTGCCAATAGTCCTTACTAAAAGGAGATTGCAAGGCTGAAGGAGAGAAAAGAAAGCACCTCTTTCCTGTTTGCTCCATATTCCTCTAAGCATCACCTGCCAATGCTTCTTCACTCAATCAGGGAAAGTTGGTTTGACTTTACAAGTTGATTTTTTAAAATGCTCCCCAAACCAGCCTTATCATGCCCCTTCAGAATGCTGCACCAGCCTCCAAGATCCTGAGCTACTAGAAGCTGCTGAGCAGTGTCTCCTCCTCAGCAGTCTGAATCCAATCTTCCCAGGTCCCTTTCTAAAATCTTGTAGGTTCTTCCAGCCCCTTTGTTCCCCAGCCCTAGAGTTGATAGCTACCCCTTACAGCTACTGTGTGTGATAAGTCAGTATTATGCTTTTGCCTTCTCAGTCTTCCAGTACTATTTAACTCTTTCTTTATATTAAATTATTTCTTAAAATAAATGTGTGTGTGTGTGTGTGTGTGTGTGTGTTTTTTTTACCAGATCCTGACTGATACAGTACTTGGTCACAAGAGTGGTTCCAAGAACCAGATTCTCAAAAGTGACATTCCAGAATTAGTTTGGTCATATCCTTGGGCTTGAATGCAGTGCTCTGACTTTATTCCCAGTGAAAAATGAGGTGATAGTGACCCGTGGCATGCAGTGGCATCACAAGTCATCAAATTAGCACCTGTCATTGAACTGTGATGGAGGGCTTTTCTGGAGCAAATGTTTTAGGGAAGCTGGTGGCTGCTGAACTTCATCATTATGGCATCTATGATGTCCACAAGGACTTGGGATGGGATGGCTGCTTCTGAGTATCCTGGAGTACTTACAGAAAGCGGAAAACAAGTCTCCATGGCACCCGGACAATCAGAGTGTTCCTATGGTGATCCTAAAAGAACCATTTGTTTCTTGTTGTTGCAAGGTTGGTCTCACAGAAAATCAGAAATAAAATTTAACTATGGGGTTACATAATTCCAGTGTGAGTTAAATCCATAGCCTCACCAAGTTGCTCCTATAAAAGTTAAGCCACTAATTGGGAAGGTTTGGGGCTCTGGGAATTGGAATTGGAACATTTGTGTGAATTCAAACAAAGCTCAGAATCCTCAATTCCAGAGTCATTCTGAGTTTCCTTTGTGAGCAGAAGTGTCCCACCCTCCCACTTCTGAGTGGACTAGCCTTCCCTTCCCTGAATACTCTCCAATAACTTCAGCTAGGGCAGTTTCTTTGTGAGGTGATGCTCATCTTCCTCACAACTCATCCCAACCAACTCAACTCAACTCTTTATTGATACTAGACCCATAGCTAGGATCAGATCCCAGTAGGCTCCAGGCCGAAAGAATAAAAGACAAAAAAATGTATACCCTTAAAAAATTGCAATGTTCAGCTAATTCATATCAGCAGACATGGGTAATACCTATAGCAATTGATTCTAAATAGACCATGGAAGATAGAATATAACACTGGATTGTTCCTAATTAGTTGATGGGTACATTTACCAAAGATTCTGGATTTAATATTAGATCACATGGCTGAAAATGGCTTTAACAATTTACTGTGTTGATTACTGCAAATTGAACTCAACACTGGCCTTCATTCAAACAGGTTAAAGTGCCAGAATTTCCCAGGTTTAATGTAAGTTAAGGAATCCAAAGGCCTAGGGAAGTGGGACCCTTAGAGTGGACGTATGTTTTGCAAAGGCATGCACCCCCACCATTACGTTTCCTGAGAGGATCCAAAGGACAATCCCTTCCCTAAGAAACTGAGAAACACGCTAGGGAGGAGAGCATCTCTAATATTGAAAAGCTCTGTGGTGGCTGTTTTCTGTTGCCTGGGAAATGCTGCATTGAGAGGGGCTCCCTGATTTCAATGGGGATGATGAGATATAAGAATAACAGAGAACAAGGGACAGCATTTAACTTGCAGAAACAAGATGGCATGCTCATTGTAATGGATAGCAAAGATGAGTTGGCAATCGGAATATTTGGCAAATACTAACTGATCACTGTTTCCCTAGAAAGGAAATAGATGGTCCCTCCACCAAATGTTTCTTGATCAGGGAGATCTCCAAATCTGGAATCCAAAAACCTCACTTGGATTACCAAAATGGAGAGTCAGAGCCTCTCACCCAATTTCCTGTCACAATCCAGTTCAAAATCAGCAACCGCTTGATTGAAGGGGAGGCAAAGGATCCTGCAGTATTGCCATATCATATGTCGTAAATCTTTCTTCAAGTCTCTCCCAGACTGGCCTGTTGACATTTATGAGAATCATGGTGCACTGTGGAAAAATACCCAAAACTTTGGGGCATATAAAATACTGGCCCTGAATATATGCTATTTTCCTGGAATCCAAAATAGCTTTATCATACACCAGTCAAAGCGGGCTTACGGTGTTTGAGTTATAAATAGAGTTTTGGCACAAGTTTGATCCAGAGTGGGCCTGATAATTATGGGGACCCGTTGTGTGAGTATTCCTCCATTTCCTTAATGTATAACTGAAACAGACATAATTGGCAACTGGCAGAGAACCCATTTGGCTCTCGGATCCATGGACTGAGCGCTCTCTTGGGAGGAAATGCCAAGTGAAAACCCCTGGGGCTTTCTATTGTAACACAATAATACAGTCGTGCATCACTTAGTGACATGGATACATTCTGAGAAATGCGTCATTAGGCAATTTCGTTGTTGTGCTAACATCATAGAAGGTATTTACACAAACCTAGATGCTACACACCTAGGGTAAATGGTACTAACCTTACGGGACCACCATTGTATATGTGGTTGTTGACCAAAACGTCGTTATTTGATACATAGCTGTAAACCAAAAGCAACTGGGGGCATTGAAGAGACAAAGGCCATCATTTAAACTTGAGAAACAAAAGGATGACAATACTTTTATCAGTCAGAGTTAGTGCAGAGAAAGAGAGAGATTGAGATTATAAGGAATTGGCTTTCATGATTATGGGGGTTAGTTAAGCAAGACCAAAACCCCTAAATTAAGCCATCAAGAATGGAAGACCAACGGCTGCTGCTGCTGTCTACAGGAAACGTTTCTTCTTTTTCTCATCCTCCTCCTCCCCTTCTTCCTCCTTTTTCTTCTTTTTTTCTCTCATTCTGTCTTTCTCTCTGTCTCTCTCCCTCCCCTCAGCCTTGCTTTTAAGATCTTCCGACTAACTGAATTTAGTCCCACCTAGATTATCCAGGATGATCTCTTTAACATAAAGTCATCTCATGATGGACTGAAAGCTCCCTTCAGAGCAACATCTAGTTTAGTATCTCATTAAATGACTGGAGGATGTAGCCTAGACACACTTTAAAAAAACCACAATACTTGTCCTATTCCCATTTAACATGACTGTTCACTGTCCTTAGAATCAACGTAGCCCCTGGCACCTAGGATGCACTATTATGATGAAATCCATTTTTCCCCTATACCAAGTTGTAGGAACCATCAGAATCAGCTCATTTTTACTTGGAGGTGCTTTCAACACATCTTCATAGTTTTCTTTGGGGCCAGTCAACAATCTTACTCTCCACCATAAAGTATTCTGCAGAAATCCTGATCCTCTTGACATCACAGAACATCAAGTTTGTGCAATACATTGTTAACAGTATGCTGATTAGACTCGATGAGCAGGAATTAGCAAGCACTTAAATGCAATAGTAAAATACACATGAGCAGGAAGGTGAGACAAAATCTCATGGAGACCCAGGGTCGCACCACCTTGATGAAGTTTCTGGGAGTACAATGGTTTGGAGCATGAAGAATATCCCTTCCAAGATTAAAAACAAGTTGTTGTGCCCTTGTAATGCCTATTTTTACAAAAGGGCACAAAGCTTCATGGGCCATTTTAATTTTTAAGGCAACATGCACCACAATTAAAAGTGCTATTCTGACGTATTTACTGTCTTAAGGCACCAGTTTTGAGTAGGAATCAGAGCAAGAGAAGGCTCTCTAGCAAGCAGTGCCAGCTTCTCTGCCACTTTGTTCTTATGACCTTGTTGTTAGTGCTGTCGAGTCAATTCTGACTCCTAGAGACCCTGTGTACGGCAGACCAGAATCCTGCTTGATCTTTTTGTGCCATTCTCTCACCTTCCGTTACTATATCAGATAATGCTCCTCTGCTTTTCATAAGGTTTTCATTGCCAATATTTTTTGAAGTGGGCGGCCAGCCCTTCTTCTTAGTCTGTCTTAGTTTAGAAGCTCCCCTGAAACCTGTCCATGATGGGTGACCCTGCTGGTATTTGACATACTGGTGGCACAGCATCAGCATCACAGCAACATGCAGCCACCACAGTATGACAACCGACCTACAGGGCGGTGTGGTTCCCTGAAGGGGAAAGGAACCCAGGCCATAGCAGTGAGTGAGCTGAATCTTAACCACTTAGACCACCAGGGCTGGCTCCTCATGAGCTGGGCAGAACCAATTATACTTTTAAAGTATCTATGGCACATGAGGATGTTTTATGGATGTTCCGGCAAACTCTAATAAGAGAAACACAGCACAGACCTCTAGGGCTTTGGAGAAAAGCCTTATCATGTTCTTCAGATAATTGTTTGGATTTTGAAAAACAGCTCCTGTCTTGAACCGAGTCCTGGTAGAGATGAATATGTAACCATGACACATGAAAGAACCATGCAACCTGAGATGTCCCTCATGGACTACATATAATCTGATCTATCAAGTCTTAACATTGGGCATGGACAGCAGCAATCCTTCATCAGTTGGAAACAGGATGTAAGAGATTGGGCCTGAGCAGGTCGTGAAGTCACAAGTAATTTGTGTGAGTAGGCGACTCAGAGGTATTTGACTCTTTGTAGAGAAAAAACACACTACTGTTTTCACTTACATTACACACAGTGCTCTCTGAATACTACAACTCACATACTTCTGACACCAGGTTAAGGGCTTAGTCCCACAAGGTGGCCCCTTAGTTCTGATTAGAATGCCAATCACAAGTCCAGGCTGTTACCCATGCCTCGGACTGGCAGGCTGTATTTCAGAGGTTCCCATGATCCTTTCTTTTGTTTCAAGTAATTTGTGAGAGCAGCTCATAGAACTCAGGGAAACAGTTTACTCACTAGATTACCAGTTTCTTATGAAAGGATATAACTCAGGAACAGCCAGATGGAAGAGATACATACGCCCCTGTGGCTCTTCTACAGGAAATTACGAGTTTTAGGAGCTATGTGCCTGGAAGGGTAGAGAAAGACCAAATATATATTTCTTACACATCACCATATCACCTTCTTCTTGTGCTGCGTGGCTTCTTATCCCTCGATGCACACCTTGGCTTCATGTGGCTGTTCTTTATGACAGTTGACTGAGAGGAAAAAAATCGGGGCTTGTTTTACAGATGGTTCTGCACGTTATGATGGATACGACTGAAAGTTGAAAAACTAAATTTATTGATCTCTAAATCTTCTAAAAGAACAAGATTTTAATTTTATTGATTTTCTCTACTGTTTTTCTGTTTTTATTTCATTAATTTTTACTCTGATCCTTATGACTTCCTCACTTCTGCTTGCTATGAGTTAAGTTGACTCTTCTTTCTCTAGTTTCCTATGATGGAGGCTGAGGTCCAATGTGCATTGCAAGGAGAAAGACTTGATACAGGCTCAACACCAGGTTGACAAAAGGGAAGCCATACTGTAAAAAAAAAACCATACTGTAACTTTGAATGACCTCTGACTAACTAACCCAGTTGGATATGCACCCTCCAGGTGATCTTCCTGCTGTAGGTTTTATGACCCCTGCTTGTATGTGTATCTCCCAGCAGTGATAAGATGATAACTTTGTTCTTTTGAGTTCCTTAGGAAGGTGATGACCCCCCAGATAGAGAGTCTATGCTGATAGTCATCACCAAATGACAACTCAAAGATCTGGTGTGATGACTCCCACTCTGTAATACCAGAGGGTCAACATTCCTAAACCCCTCCCCTATAACCCACTGGCCTATATAACTGCTTCAAGATTCTGTGCCCTCCTTAAGATGGTTCTTTAGGACACTAGTCTCCCCATCTTCTGATTTCCTAGCCTATCACTTAATAATTTTATTAAGTGGTATTTTATTTTATTAAGTGAATTTTATTTTATTATGCCCTTTTTCTGCCACCATCTTGCCTCTTGACTATTGGCTTTTGTCTTGAGGTGAGCAGATCACATGCATTGCGCGGTATGAGAAACTTGGTGACTCTGGTGGGATTTTAAGTCCAGCTCACGGCCAGTCAACCTCAGATGAGTGACCTGTCAGGTAAGTCCCTAGAAGAGTCTGAGGCTCCCTTTGTCTAGAGGATATGCTCTTCCTGCTGTCGCATGCGGATGCCAACTGCTTCCTAATGCTCCCTATGGATGGCAGAGAAAAACCTACTTCTAGCGCCTTGACAGGCTCACATCTGGAGTACGGTAAGTCACCTCAGGAGTGCACCACTGACAACTTCCTTCCTCTCCATCTGGGATCCCCCTCTTTGAGGGGAGAGATCATCTGGTTAAGAGGGTGATGTACCAGAGTGGAAAGAGGTATAGGACTTCACCTGGAATCTGGAAACTGGTTCACTGCTGTCGGGGTTTTGTGTGTCTGTAAAGAGCTCAAGCATCAGACGTCATTTGGGTGAGCGACCTTGTGAAAACCTGCCTGTGCCTAAAATTCTCTAATATCTTGTCAGAATAGTGAGTTAGAGGCCCCACTGGTGAGATTTGGTTGCTGGGTTAAGGTCTCAAGGCTAGGATAGTGGGATCAATATAAATGGATTACAGTCTCTGGGGCACCCAAAAGGATGGTGTAGAGTCCTGAGCTCTGAGTTAGAGTCCCAGAGTGTTGGATTTTGTGTCTGTTTGTATTTACGTCTGACAGTTTTATTTGTTAAAATTGGCTGTTTGAGGACTGAGTTTGTCACTGATCGTAAGAAGCTCTCTCTAAGAATTACCTTGTTTGTTTAACCACCTTGGGAAAAGCCCTATAAAATGGGGATAACTGTAAACAGCTGGCAAGATAACCCAAGATAATTTAGAATTACAGTGGCCAATTTTGGGCTCTTTTTCAGCCTCAAAACCAGGGAACAAGAAAAAATCTTTAATCTCTAAAGAGTCAAGGGCTCCACCTTTCCACCAAAAATTTCCAGAGGCCGTAAATGTTTACATAGAACAGCAGAATCTTACCAAGCTTGTTTTGTGTCCTGAGGGCTTGGCTTGATAATTGTCAAGTTGGGGGGAACTCCTAAAATACAGTTGGAGAAAAATGTGGTGGCACCCCATTTTTCAGTAAGATATAGTCAGACAGAAATGCAGCTTGTACTCTTGTTTGTGGCTAAGGGTCCTATCAAACTGCTGTCAGCCTGAGGGGAATTACATTGGCCATTAGAAGAAAGCCTTGGCTGGGCCTTCATTAGAAGGGTCTTGATTTCAAGGATGCCCCAAATTTTCGCAATCTGGTTCTAGCTGCAGCATAAATATACTTTTGATAGGCACGCCTAAATTCTGAAACAATGGGAAATGCTATCCCCACATGTAGCCCTTTAGGCTGCATTTTCCCAAATTAAATGAATTTTAGCTACGAGTATGTAGTATGAGCTACTGAGGACTCATTGGTCTATTGATCTTCTCCCACAGATAGTTACCATTCTTGCTTGCCTCTGTTTTTTTTGTGTGTGTCTTTTGTCATAAAAAGGAAAAACCTTAGAGCAAGATGCAGGCATCTTCATAAGCCTGTTATCTGGACAGGCCCGCCTATGGAGTATGCGCATAAGGCGGAAGCTGTCACTAAGGGACATCTTGGAAACCAAAAGTGGCTGCAGTATTGGTGGGCATGAGTAGGGCAGTTAAGAGCCATTAGATTGCTTGCTACCTCAAGAAGACACCCATGATAGAAAAAGTTGGTCACAGAACTGGGTAGATGACAACAGGTCCCTCATCAACCTAAAAAAAAATGTCCATGCAGGGGCTGGCTCAGTGGAATAGTGGTTAAGTTCACAGGCTCTGCCTCAGCAGCCCGGGGTTCATAGGTTTGGATCCCGGAGGGTGCAGACCTAGCACCTCTCGTCAAGCCACACTGTAGTGGCATCCCACATTAAATGGAGCAAGATTGGCACAGATGTTAGCTCAGCAACAATCTTTGTCAGGCAAAAAGAGAAGACAGCAATAGATGTTAGCTCAAGGCCAATCTTCCTCACCAAAAAATAAGGAAAGAAAGAAAGAAAGAAAAAGAAAGAAGATGTCCATGCAATGATGAGGTACTCTTTGAAGGACACACAATCCTCAACTCCACAGCACCTCCCCTCTAGATATTAGTCTGGCTTTGATAGACCAAAAGTGCAGCTAAAGCTGTTAACACGCATAAGATGAGAGCTTTTTCTTTTGTCTTCTTCCATGTCTTGAGAGTTTGGCTTTATGACCTCTTGGTCACGAGGGATCCCAGTCCACTGGGGGCCTTTGTTGTCTCAACCTTCGTTGCTTGTCAGTGCACTACCACCTGTGCAGCAGAAGCCTTTGCTTTCTTGGATAATTTTTGGGAGTGAACCTTCTGGATCTTGCAAGGGCTGCTTCTTTTGCACTCTCTTTTGGGGATGCTTTTGGGTCTATAGTTAAGACACAAATGCTTATTGGTTTGAGTCACTATTAAGATCCTATTTGTCAAAGGTCAGAGGACAGATCCTTAAATGGGAAAAACTTCTAAATTGAAAAAATGTAGCTGAAAGGGGAGTCAACCTCTTTCTAGTTCTTTGGGGAACTGGAAACAACCATCCTTGTCTTGCAAATTCCTGCAGGGCCAGAGGTAGGGCTCTAGAAGGCGACTCAAAGTTTGCCTGTCCTTTTCCCATCCCAAAGTCTCCCCTGTTCCTCTCAAAATTCTTGTAGATATTGGGACATTAGAAAGTGATAAGGTGGGGCTGGCCTGGTCACGTAGTGGTTAGGTTTGTCACCTCGCCTCGGTGGCCTGGGTTTTGCCTCTTTGAATCCCTGGGGAAAAGCTACACACTGCTTATCAAGCCATGCTGTGGTCAGGCGTCCCACATAAAAAATAGAGTAAGATGGGCACAGATGTTAGCTCAGGGCCAATCTTCCTCAGCAAAAATAGGAGGATTGGTGGCACATGTTAGCTCATGGATAATCTTCCTCAAAAAAAAAAAAAAAAAACAAAACCTGATAGGGCAAATATTCCCCAGAAATGCCATCTTGGAGAAAATTTAAGTAGTTTCTCTGTGCCTTTGTTATGTAGTTGGACAGGCAGATCAACCTATAATGTCGTTTCAATTACAACCCAATTTCTGAGAAATCAAGAGCAATTGTCCTTAAAAAATCCTTACAAGACTGGAAATACAGCCTTAGGGAAGCAGTTCAGGTTACCCCCATTTCTCTTATCTCAAAGAGCTTGCAAACCCTCCAGGGAATATGTAGCACATAACTAAATCCTAGGACTGAGGAGAGAAAAAAGGAAAAAGGAAAGAAAAATAGCCATAAGAGCACCCTCACCAAAAATCTAGCATCTTGAGTGTCTTCTCCACAAATGTTAGTAAAAAGGCTTAAGACAAAATTTGGATTCGTGACTAGGGATCTTTGTAATACTGTACCTGACTCATGGCAGTAATTTTAAAACAATAGCTGTGTATGTGTGTCTATATGTATGTTATATGCTGATATTCTACCTCTGGATGGTATAATTTCTAAAGAGCTCTATTCAATTGGCTTAAAGTAAGTACTTATATAAGTTATTTCTAAATGTAACAGAAACTAACTCAAATGTCTTACAAGTTAATACAATACAAGTTAGTCTTTGGTCACTGAAAGCTTATTTTAAATTGTTGGTTTGATTAAAATGGACATGTCCTCAGAATTATCAGCATCAGCTATGATGGAGACATGCAGCCTTTATTCTATTTTTATTGGTCAAATAAGCTGACGTCATCTCTATTACAAACTGGTTAGCAAAAATGATAACTTAAAATGATGGCTAATTTTGCCTTATGTCTCATGGAGGTTTATAGCAATCTAAATAATTATTGGGAATGAGTAAACTAAATAGTTGGGAAAAAGACAAAAGTGTTGGGTGAAATTCTTACGTGTTATGGCATGAATATTCAAGATAACTTCCAAAATCTCTCTGATATCTTTAAACTTTAAAGTTTTGCTAGGTAAAATTAAATGATAAGAAATTCATTGAATATCTATCTGGGTCATTTTCATATAAGATAACATACCGAAACATTATCACTAAATATGCCTAAGTTTATGCACTTTGGGATTTTTACTACAGAGAAACTAAAAAATGTTTGGGTCTATTAGTAAACATGTCCTGTATCTTGCTAAAAGATTGGACTATAAAGTAAGATGTTTCTATAAACTATGAAAGATATTTATAAATTTGCCAAGCCACAGAATGGTAATACAAAAGACAGTTCATAACTGCTTACTATTTAGTTCTCACTAAAAAGAAAGATGTGTAAACATCAAGAATTTTAATTAATATATGTGATTAAAGCTACTAAAAATTAATAAGGAAAACGTCTTTGTATTCAAGGAAAGTAAGATGTGTATTTTCAGTAAAGAATGTACCAAGATTGGAAATATTTTCGTTTGTTTTGTTAAGAAAAACACATTTGTCCTAAAGGATTAGAAAGGAAAAAGAAAGGCATGGGACAAACTCTCCATGTAAAAAGAAAGTTCTAGATGGTTTATGGAAGAGGAACCCTAAGAAAAGTCAAGTTGGCTGAGATTGAAGTAAATCTAACGAGTAAATGAGTTTTAATGTCAAAAATAAGCTGGTGTAAACATTAAAATTTGGTTCTCTCTCTCTTAAAAGGATAATTTTCCTGGACTTGTAATCTGCTCTTGATAAAGAGGTTATAGAAGGTTTTTCTTTATTTTTCAGTAAGTTTACCTAAAAGACAGATTTATGTTTTGTTAAGATAATTTTCTATGTTCAAAAAGACTGAGATCTCTCTATTAAAGTTTTTTTTTTCACTGTTTTAACTGTTTCTTTTCCCTTGACTGTTTCGTTGCCACTCTGATTGAATGGATAGCTGAGCATTGTTTCACAGTGAGTGTTGTTTCCTATTTGACCAAGTGTTTTAAAACATTTTAATATATTTAACAAGCGTCCCCCAAAATACAAATCCTAAATGAAGTCTTTTTCTTGACGGAAAAAGTTTTCCTTTGAAAATTTTCAGAGGACCCCCGGGGCTGCTCAAAGAAAGTTTTTTTCTTTTTCTAGAAATATGAAGTTAATAAACTCATTAGGCTTATTTGATATGTTAAATTACATGGGAGGCATTGTCAAATAAGTGGTGACAAACCTTCTTAGTTGTTATTCTGTGGGTAAATGTTATTGATGTAAAAATTTTTAAAATTATGTAACATTCCAAAATTCTGCTCTGTCCTGGTTGTCAGCCATAATTCTCATTATTATCTTGAAGTGTTTTATGTCATAGAAATAGCCCAGCGTCTTTGTCAATGGCCATTTTGAGTCTCTTGTTATTTGAAGACAGATGTTTTATTCTGATGTTTTTGCAAACATGTTTCATCTTCAGAAAGATTCATGGAAAGGAATCCGTCACTTACTCTAGAATACAGGTTTCAATCAACTTTCACATCATTAAACTGAACTAGGTAAGAAATTACAAAACTCTAATGGAAAAACTGATGGCCTCATAATACTGCTAGCAGAAGATTAAGATCAAGAATCAATTACACAGGAGTGAATGAACTGATGAAGACGATTATAATTTTTATGACTTTTCCTTTGAGGTACTGCTGATTTTTTGGTGTTTTGTTTTTTCCACATTTAAGGAAATCTTTTTCTCTTTCTTTTAAGCTAACTATGACTTACAGCAATTTGGTAAAATTAGATCCTTTTAAGTAAAGTTGAAACGTTTATTTATTTTTTCTCCATATATGATCCCTACAGGATTTGGAAACTCTTGTTGAGTGAGTATTGTTTTCGAGGCAATATAGTTATTTGCATAAGATCAATAAGAATCTGTTCTCCTTATAACAGCACACAATCAAAAACATTGGTTGTATTACCAAGGCTTTGCCTGGAATGTCACATTTGAGAGAAATATTCAGACTCAAGTATGACAAGACAGCTTTTGAGCAATAAAGTTTGACTTTACGGAATAAAGCCACCTGGAAATGTTGGCCTGCTACCTTGCCTACAGGCTTCCCAGCAACGTTACCAGGTGATTAAAGAATGTCACTTCTCTGTCAGGTTCCTTGTAACTCAGAATATTTTGAGGGACCTCAAGAAGAGAAGAATCCACCCAAATCTGTAGGTATTAAAGGCCAAATCTGATGACAAGTGCTTGGCTTTGTTTTCCTGGCCTTGAGAGGCCTTTAAAGTTCAATCTGAGATTCCTTATAAAAAGTTCCAGAGAGTGAAGTCAGCTTCATGGCAGAGTGAGCTCTCCCCATAATCTCTCCCCTCTAAGATACAATGAAAAGGAGATCCATATTCAAACAGAGGGCATCCACACAACACAAAGTATGCAGCCATACTTCAGAAGGTGGAGGTGCTGGAGACTCCCCTCCCTGAGGAACTGGCACGAGGTAAGAGAAATCTTCTCTCCCTCCAGAAGTGCATTGACCTAGGGACTGCACACAGCCTCAAGAGGAAAGGGGGGAGGGAGCAGCCCTTCATGGGAACACAATCTCTCTCCAAGGTCCCTCACAGCCCAGGGGAAAACCCCCACACAGAGGTAGCTAGCTACAGCAGTGGTGTCTTTATCAAGCTAACACCCAAGGAGAGCAGGTAGCAAGGGAAGAGCAAGAAGCCCCTGTGGTAACTCAGAAGAAAGAAAGTGTCACTCCCCTCCCCCAACCAAGTGACCTAGATCAGTTGAAGTGAGCTGAGCTGCAGATCACAGCAGGCTTAGAATATGCAGCTGTTCACTTCCGCCCAGTGGTGGCAAGTGGAAGTGGTGATCAAATACTACCATAATGCAGAAGCACACATCTACTGCACAAGTCTGGCAATATGAAAAAATATACTAAATCTTCGGACCAGGAGGAAAATGACAAGTACTCAGAAATCGACTCTGAAGGCACAGAAATCTATAATGCAAAGGAAAGGGAATTCAAAATAGCTATTATAAAAAAAACTCATGAGTTACAAGAAAATGCAGATGGAAAGTTCAATGAATTTAGGAGCTACTTCACAAAAGAGATTGAAACTATAAAGAAGAACCAATGAGCAATATTAGAGATGAAAAACACAACAGAAGAGACAAAGAAAAATATGGATTCCCTAAACAATAGAATTGATATTGTGGAGGAAAAATTCAGCTATATGGAGGACAGACACATAGAAATGCTTTAGATGGAGGAGGAGAGAGAACTAAGACCAAAAGGAAATGAAGAAATTCTCTGAAAAATATCTGTCTCAATTAGGAAATGCAGCATAAGCATTATAGGTATTCAAGAGGGAGAAGGAGAATGGAGCAGAAAGCTTGTCAAAGAAATAATAGTGGAGAACTTCCCCAACCTAGGGAAGGAGCTGGAAATGCAAAGGAAAGAAGCAAATAGATCACCCAACTATATCAATGAAAAAGGCCTTCTCCAAGCCATATAGTAAAGAAGCTGGCAAAAGTCAGTGACAAAGGAAAAATACTAAGGGCAGCAAGGCAGAAGAAAATAACTTACAAAGGATCCCCTATCATGCTTTCAACGAATTTCTCAGCGGAAACATTATAGGCTAGCAGAGAGTAGAATGATATATTCAAATCTATGAAAGGCAAAACATTTCTGCCAAGAATACACTATCCAGTGAAAGCATCCTTCAGATATGATGGAGAAATACAAGCTTTCCAAGATAAACAAAAGCCAAGGGAGTTCATTGTCTTAAGACCCCACCCACAAGAAATCCTCTAGAAGGGCCTGATCCTTGAAAAAACAAAGAAGAAAGGGGTTACAAAACAATGAGTAAGGTGATAAATAGGTAGACAAAATCAGAAAATTGAAGCCATCCATCAGAACAGGTTAGAAAACACTGAAGTATAACATTAAAGATAAAGGGAAGGAAAATACCAGTAATAAATACAATCTTGTCATTGTAACCACAACCCACACCACAAGATTGAACAAGATGTGACAAAAACAACTCAAGAGGAAAAGAGAAAAGGGGTGGAATTGGCTGATTGTAAGAAAATAAGAGATTATCAGAAAATGGACTTTCTCATCTACGAGATTTTTCATACAAACCTCCTGGTCACCACTAAACAAATAAATAGAATAGAGACAGATATAATAAATAATGAGAAAACTAAGAAAACCAGCATAGAAAACTACCTAACTTAATTGGAAGTCCGAAATACATGGGACGAGAGACAAAGGAAGTCCAGGAGAACCAGAAAATGAGTGATAAAGTGGCAGCATTAAGCCCTCATATATTAACAATCACTCTAAATGTAAATGGATTGAATCCTCCAATCAAAACACACAGAGTGTCAGGATGGATTAAAAAACAAGACCTAACAGTATGCTGCCTCCAGGAAACACATCTCAGCTCCAACAACAAACACAGGCTCAGAGTGAAGGGATGGAAGGTGATACTCCAAGCTAATGGCCAACAAAAGAAAGCAGGTATTGCCATACTTATATCAGGCAAAGTAGACTTCAAGATAAAACAGGTAAAGAGAGACAAAGAGGGCCAGCATATAATGATAAAAGGACACTCCACCAAGAAAACATAACACTTATAAATACATATACACACAACACAGGAGCACCAAAGTACGTAGACAACTGTTAACAAACTTAAAAGGAGATATTAACAACAACACAATAATAGTAGGGGACCTCAACACTGCAATCATATCAATGGATAGATCATCCAGACAGAAAGTCAACAAGGAACGAGTAGAATTAAATGAGATACTAGACTAGATGGACTTAATAAGCATATGGAGAACACTTCATCCAAAAATAGCAGAATACATATTCTTCTCAAGTGCTCATGGGACATTCTCAAGGATAGACTATCTGTTGGGAAACAAGGCGAGCCTCAACAAATTTCAGAAGATTGAAATAATAATAAACATCTTTTCCAACCATAATGCTATGAAACTAGAAATTATTTACAAGAAAAAATCTGAGAAAGGGACAAAGATGTGGAGACTAGATAGCAGGCTACTGAACAAACAATGGATCATTGAAGAAATTAAAAGAAAAATCAAAAAATATCTGGATGCAAATGCAAATGCAAATGAAACGTACCATACCAACTCATATGGGATGCAGCAAAATCCATTCTGAGAGAAATTCATCGCAATACAGGCTCACCTTAACAAACAAGAAAAGTTCCATAAAAGCAATCTCAAACTACACCTAACAGAGCTGGAAAGAGGAAAACAAACAAAGCCCAAAGTCAGAAGAAGGAAGGAAATAATAAAACTCAGAGCAGAAATATATGAAATTGAAACAAAAAGACAGTAGAAAGGATCAATGAAACAAAGAGCTTGTTCTTTGAGAAGACAAACAAAATTAAAAAGCCTTAGCCAGATTCACAAAGAAAAGAAGAGAGAAAGCTCAAATAAATCGAATTAGAAATAAAAGAGGAGAAATTACAATGGATACCATAGAAATACAAAAGATTCTAATAGAATACTATGAAAAGTATACGCCAACAAATTGGACAATCTAAAATAAATGGATACATTCTTGGACTCTTACAACCTCTCGAAGCTGAATCAAGAATAGATAGGGGCTGGCCCTGTGGTCGAGTGGTTAAGTGCACACGCTCCGCTGTGGTGGCCAAGGGTTTCACTGGTTCAGATCCTGGGTGTGGGCATGGCACCGCTCACCAAGCCATGCTGAGGTGGTATCCCACATGCCACAACTAGAAGGACCCACAATTAAGAATATACAACCATGTACCAGGCAGCTTTGGGGAGAAAAAGGAAAAAAATTAAAATCTTTAAAAAAAGAAAAAAAAGAAATAGGTAATCTGAATAGACTAATCACAAGTAATGAGAAAGAAACAGTAATCAAAAACCTCTCTCCCAGAAAAGTCCAGGGCCAGACGGCTTCCCTGGAGAATTCTACCAAACATTCAGAGAAGATTTAATACCTATCCTTCTCAAACTATTCCAAAAAATTGAGGAAGACAGAACACTTCCTAAAACATTCTATGAGGCCAACATCACTTTCATGCCAAAGCCTGACAAAGATAACACAAAAAAGGAAAACTACAGGTCAATATTGCTGATGAACATAGATGCAAAAGTCCTTAACAAAATACTGGCAACCCCAATACAGTAATACATCAAAAAGATCATACACCATGATCAAGTGGGATTTATACCAGGGACACAGGGATGGTTCAACATCTGCAAACCATTCAATGTGATACAACACATTAACAAAATGTGGACTAAAACTCACATGATCATCTCAATAGACACAGAGAAATCATTTGACAAGATCCAACATCCATTTGTGATAAAAAACCTTAACAAAATGGGGATAGAAGGAGAGTATCTCAACATAATAAAGGCCATGTGTGACAAACCCACAGCCAATATTGTACTCAATGGGGTAAAACTGAACACCATGCCCCTGAGAACAGGACCAAGACAAGGGTGCCCACTCTCACCACTCTTATTCACCATAGTAGTGGAGGTTTTGGCCAGAGCAATTAGGCAAGAAAAGGAATAAAAGGAATCCAAATAAGAAATGAAGAAGTGAAACTCTTGCTGTTTGCAGACAACATGATTTTATATATAGAAAATCCTAAAGAATCCATTGGAAAACTATTAGAAATAATCAGTAACTACAGTAAAGTTGCAGGGTACAAATCAACTCACAAAAATAAGTAGCATTTCTGTACTCTAATAATGAATGAACAGAAAGAGAACTCAAGAATACAATCCCATTTACCATAGCAACAAAAAGAATAAAATATCTGGGAATAAATTTAACCAGGGAAGTGAAAGCCCTATACAATGAAAACTGTAAGACATTACTGAAAGAAATCTATGATGACATAAAGAAGTGGAAAGATATTCAATGCACATAGAGTGGAAGAATAAACATAGTTAAAATGTCCATACTACCTGAAGCAATCTACAGATTCAATGCAATTCCAATCAGAATCCCCATGACATTCTCCATGGAAACAGAATAAAGAATCTTAAAATTCATGTGGGCAACAAAAGACCCTGCATAGCTAAAGCAATCCTGAGGAAAAAGAACAAAGCTGGAGGCAACACAATCCCTGACTTCAAAATGTGCTACAAAGCTATAGCAATCAAAACAGCATGATACTGGTACAAAAACAGGCAGACAGATCAATGGAACAGAATTGAAAGCCCAGAAATAAAAACACACATCTACGGAAGCTAATCTTTGACAAAGGTGCTAAGAACATACGATGGAGAAAGGAAAGTCTCTTCAATAAATGGTGTTGGGAATGGCTGGCCTGGTGGCACAGTGGTTAACTTCACACGTTCTGCTTCTGCGGCCCAGGGTTCGCCAGTTTGGATCCTGGGTGCAGACCTAAGCACTGCTTGGCAAGCCATGCTGTGGTAGGTATGCCACGTATAAAGTAGAGGAAGATGGGCATGGATGTTAATTTAAGACCAGTCTTCCTCACCAAAAAAGAGGAGGATTGGCAGCAGATGTTAGCTCAGGTCCAATCTCCCTCAAAAAAAAATGGTGTTGGGAAAACTGGACGGCCACACACAAAAGAACGATAGTTGACCACTGTCTTTCAGCATACACAATAATAAACTCAAAATGTATCAAAGACTTGAAGGTAAGACCTGAAACCATAAACCTTCTAGAAGAAAATATGGATAGTACACTCTTTGACTTCGGTCTTAAAAGGATCTTTTCAAATACCGTGTCTTCTCAGACAAGGGAAACAAAAGTAAAAATAAACAAGTGGGACTTCGTCAGACTAAAGAGCTTCTGCAAGGCAAAAGAAACCAGGATAAAAACAAAAAGACAGCCCACCAACTGGGAGAACATATTTGCAAATCATATATCTCACAAGGGGTTAATCTCAATAATACATAAAGAACTCACACAACTCAACAACAAAAAAACAAACAACCAGATCAAAAAATGGGCAGAGGATATGGACAGACGTTTCTCCAAAGAAGATACACGGATGGCCAATAGGCACATGAAAAGATGTTCAACATCACTAATCATCGGGGAAATGCAAGTAAAAACTACACTAAGATATTACCTAATACCCGTTAAAATGGTTACAATCACCAAACAAAAAATAACAAATGTTGGAGAGGCTGTGGAGCAAAGGGAACCCTCATACACTGCTGGTGGGAATTCAAACTGGTGCAACTACAACGGAAAAAAGTATGGAGAGTTCTCAAAAAAATTAACAGTAGAAATATCATATGACCCAGCTATCCCAATACTGGGTATTTATCCAAAGAGTTTGAAACAAACAATTCAAAGAGACTTATGCACCCCTGTGTTCATTGCAGCCTTATTCACAATAGCTAAGACATTGAAGCAACCCAAGCACTCACTGACCGAGGATTGGATAAATGAGATGTGGTATATATAAATACAATGGAATACTACTCAGCCATAAAAAAAGACAAAATCGTCCCATTTGCAAAAACACGGGTGGAGCTTGAGGGTATTATTTTAAGTGAAACAAGCCAGGCAGAGAAAGACAAACACCATATGAACTCACTCATATGTGGAAGATAAACACACGGACAAAGAGAACAGTTCAGTGGTTACCGGGGGATGGGGGTTGCGGAGTGGGCAAAAAGGGTGAAGGGGAGCACTTATATGGGGACAGGCAAATAATAATGTATGACTGAAATGTCACAATATTGTAAATTATTATGGCTTCAATTAAAAAGAAAAGTTCCAGTAAATCAGATGTGAAAGAGCCTATATGATCAATTACTATTCTTGCTGTACTTATGTAAATAATTGGGCCAAGTTTACTGAAATTAGACATTTTACAAACCAATGAGTCTTAATTTGCTATCTTAGCTAAAAATGAGGGTGATTTTAGAGAGAAAAGTGACGTTTCAGTAGAAAATATAGTACACATTCATGGATATTAGGTTCTCATTCCGATAATTATCTGTAAGGCTTTTATTTTCTATCCGTAAACTGGACCAGATCCTGAATTCTTCTATTGTCCTAACATAATTGGTTATAAATCTCCCAACGAATATTTTTAATTTTTTCATCACTTCTACTTGAAATCATTGAGAACTGAAGCTGCCCTTTTTCCTGAAGCCCTGCAAACTGAAGCTGGAAAGCTGGATATAAACTTCTGAGTCATTCATGTCTGTTGCTGTTTAAGCCACTCAGAAAGATACCTGAACACCTGATGACATCGTGAGAGACACTTCAAACTCCAAAAGATGCTTCAACTCTGACATCAAGAAACCATTTGACTGGCTTCCCCCTGGGCTCAGAAACTGGTTTCTAATTTGCTACCACTATTCATCTTGTTTTTCTTTTTGTTTCTCTAGAAATGCTTCTTATTAAGTACCTAGTTACTTGCTTACACAATATAGGCCTAACTTTGGGAGCCCACCTGCATCGCCATCTTACTAAGAGACTGGAGCAACCCACGGCCCTCATCAGCAGAATCTCTCTCAAGATTGAGGAACAAACAACAGAAGGGGGGAACTGGAGTCTCAGATGGGGCCACACAAAGGGCACGATCTGCTCACCACAAGCCAAAAGCCAATTGTCAAGAGGCAAGATGGTGCCAGAGAAAGGGCAATAATTCAAATAGGCTCGCCATAACAGTCATATGGAGATTTTTTAAAAGTTCTATGGATTCACAGAGGAGGAAGAGGTGTTCTCAGGGGAAAGGAAGAAGGCAGGTCAGTCACAATGACCAACCATTTAGAGCCACACCTGCCTCAAATGTAACATAGTGAGGAGGAGGAAATATGCTTGAGCATGATACCAGATCGATGCAATGTTGACATATTGGAAGCCATATTGTAGAAAACAAATCATACTGCAACTTTGAATGACCTCTGCCTAACAAACCCAGCTGGGTATGCACCCTCTAAGGGATCTACCTACCTGCTCTGCAGATTTTATGATGTCTGCTTGTGTGTGTACTTCCAAGCAGCAATAAGATGATAATTCTGTTCTTTTGAGTTCCTTAGGAATGTGATAGTCCCCAGACAGAGAGTCTATGCTGACAGCCATCATCAAATGACAACTGAAAGATCGAGGGTCAACATTCCTGACCCCTCTCCCCTATAACCCACTGGCCTATATAACTGCTTCAAGATTCTGTGCTACTGGTCTGGGTGAAAACCCTCTTAAGATGGTTCTTTAGGACAGTAGTCCCCACAGCTTCTGATCCGCTAGCTTATCACTTAAGAAAATGTAGAATACGAGAGGAAATGCCACTGGACAAGGCAGGCTCACAGAGCCTTGGATGAAGGACAATGGCTGTGAGCAGATTTATCCAGAAACACAACAGAGCCCAAAGAGCCAGAGAGCCTGGGTTCACATCATGGCTCCTCACTTACTAGTTGTGTGTCCTGGGCAAGTGACTCCATCTCTCTGTCTCAGACTTTGCATCTGTGAAATGGGGCAATGATAATACAACTCTCAAGGGTTCTTGGGAGGATTAATCAAATTCATCTCAAAGAATGCCTGGAGTAAACCCTGGCACAGAGTTGGGGCTCAATACAACTCTGCTGTATTGCTCCTGTGTCTTCTTGCAACTCCTGTTGGGGGTATGGGATCATGCTGGGGAGCCGAGTTGGGGGCGGGATGGGGAGTTGATGGAGGATGAGTACCAGCTTCTCTGATCTCACTCCTGTGGGTGTGTCTGATTCCTGCTCCAGCCCCACTCTGCCGCAGCTGGGTGAATTTAGGAATTTACTCAACTTCACCGTGCCTCTGTAAAGGGAGGCCAAGAATAACAGTACGTACCTCAAAGGGCTGTGTGGAGGATTAAATAAGTGATTACAAGTAAAGCTGCAGTCACATGTGAGACTTTGAACCACAACTTCCCCTGAGCCTTCCTGAATTTCTGACTCACAGACGTCATGGAACATCAGGAAATGAGTATTGTTTAAGTGACTCAAACTTGGGATGATATTTTCTACAGAAATAGTAACTAGAACATATATAGGGGAGGATCCCTGCAGAATATTCTGTGACAGAGAGCAAAGGCAAGACTGAATGTGTGCCATTGTCCATCCCAAGTGAATGAAAATTGCTTCTGGACTCGTTATCTGATGCTTATTGAAAAGAACACATTTTCCAGACCGGTAGCTACACACCAGGGCCTGAAATCAAGTGTTCTAGTAACCCTAGAACCACACACCCTCATACCACAACTATGAGGGTGCTTAGTTAAACTTCTGGTAGTCCATCACCATCTCCATCACCATCTGGTGTTGCAGATTGAAGAGCTGAAATAGATGGAATAAGCATCCTCCATTCTTTCTTTCCTATCAAATGAAACTAAAACCTGGGACACAGTGACTGAGGGAGCTCTCTGAGGATCCTGAAAAAATAATGGTGGCACGTGGATGGAGAAAGAATGAATGATCCATAGGTGAATTTCCTGGGCTTTTATCTTTCCCATGTCTTTCAGCCTGGACTCAAAGAGAGCATAATTAATAGAACTATGCACAGGTATGAACACAAAGAGCTCCAAAAGAAGTCTTCTCTTTCTGATCCAAAAGGTAGGAATGAAGGATGCCCACGAGTGAAGACAGTGGAAGAAATCTCCTTTGAAAAATACAGCCCACAGAAGGTAGGTTGGAACTTGTATCTAACTGGATTAGCCTGACTCTACCTGAGTCAATTCCATGCTAAAACAAACACCCACCCCCCTCAAAGTTCTCCATAGGCTTAAACAAGACCCAGAGTCTCACAACATAATATTAAAAATGTCTAGTATACAGTCCAAAGTTACTTGAAATATAATTAACAATGAAAGACTGACACATTCTCATGTGAAAAGACAATCCATAGGTACTAACTCTGAGATGATCTAGATATTGAAATTAATAGATCATGACTTTAAAGCAGCTATTAACACCCTGATGCAAGAATTAAGTGCTAACACTTTTGCAAAAAATGGAAAGCTATAAGTCTCAGAAGAGAAATGGAAACTTAAAAAAGAACTAAGTGGGAATTTTATAAGGTAAAACTAAAAATAAATTCCCTGGATAGTCTCAACAACATAATGGAGATGGAAGAGGAAGTGGTCAATTAACTTGAAGATAAGTTGATAGAAGTGATCCAATCTGAATAAGAGGGAGAAAAAAAGGCTGAAAGAAATAAACAGAGCCTAAGAGTCTGTGGGACTATAACAAAAGGTCTACATTCATATCATCAGTGTCCCAAAACGAGAGGAAGAAAAGAGTAGTGCAGAAAATAAATTTGAAGAAATAATGGTAACTACCTCCAAAGAGTCTCACTTTCAGGATGGCAGCATGAGGGGTTCTGGGGGCCCATTCAACAGTGAAACAAACATAACTGGTGAAAACTATAAAAAAACCCAGACTTTCAATTTCAGCTTTGACACGTAAAGAGCTTGGAAGCTGTCACTACTATTCTCACAGCAAGAAAAGAACTCAACAAACTTAAAATCAACCACTCTCTCAGGTCCATCAGAGAATTGAGGTCCTAGGGAAAGCTGCCATGCAGAAATCTGGAGAGATAGGTGAACACATAGAATTACAGGCAAGATCAGCTTACCTGAAGGTGAGGCTGCTGAAGCCAGTAACTGAGAGGGGCACTTCAAGGTCATTATGACAAATTGCTGAAAACTGAATGTGGACTAGCTTGAGAGTTAAAAACTCCTGGGGACCCAGTCTTAAGGTCTGTCCACCATTTTCACAAAAAACCTTGGGGAAAAGGCTTTTCATACTGACTGGGTGAGCTCTGAGTCTTGTCAAGTAAACACAGCCTTGTGAATAGGGTCTTCCAGGGAACTAACAGGCAGGTCAAATAATGGCAATTCTCTGGGATTAGGGCTTTGAATTTCTTCAAATCCCCTTCTGCTTTCATCCAGTGGCTGCCAGGCTACTGATTTTCACCAAGAATGTGGGCTTTTGGTTTTCAAGTCTACTGTGGAGCTGGAGAGTGAGAGATGGGACTAGGGTAAGCTAAAATGCCACAAAGGTCATTGTCCTCACCAAGATTCACCAATTTTTATTGAATAAACACCCCTCATATCGCTGCAAGCCTTTGGTTAATTTTGAGAGTTCTGAAAAAACTGGTTCTGACCTTTTTTTTCTTTTAGCCATGTTGCTCACTGCTTTTATGTAAGAGAGAATTTCCGAGGTCTTTAATGTGCTATTGTCACCGATATCCTGCTAGAGAGATTTTAAAATGTGAAAATATTGTCACTATTTAAGAGTCATAAATGTGTTCTCATCAACCTGGCCCCCTGCCAGACTCTTTTGTATCCAGGGGAGTCTTAGACTAGTTAGTTAGGAATTGAAGTTGTTAGGGGAGGGTAAGACCCATCTGTGGGATATAGGAAGAAGCCCAGGGAACAGTGGGAAAGTAGTATCCAGAGGTCGGCAGTGGCTGTGTGTCCAGGCAGGAATGCAGTTTGGTCCCATGGTCAGAGGGCAGCAGGACTGTGCTGACAGTCCAAGGTGTATGTGCCTGTCCTTATCAAATTTGCTTCTAGGGACCTCAGGCAAGATGGCCTCTCAGTCCTGACCTAATACCTGCTGAGAAAGGACATGAAGGTAACTAATCCCTGAATTCTCCCTAAGCCCAATCAATCCTGATTGCTAGTTTCCAGTCTGGACATCTCTTCTCTACTTCAGGTCACTGCTGAGGTGACATTCACAATGATCATTTAGCTGCTTATGGGATTTAACTACTCATCCTCAGTTCAAAGGTCTTATGCTTCTGTGAGCCTGGATGGTGCTTCCTCCTGTAAATCCTCACCAGAAGACACAAGCTGGTTTCCTACGATAAGCCTTCCTTCAGTTCTGAACTATGGGACTGTCTTTCTACAATGCCATGGCGGTTGGTGGCAACAGTAGGTGGAGAGTGATGTTTCTGGGCATGATGACAGACGTTTGGTAGGGGTTGAAAAACACCCACCTGAATCTGCTGATGCTCATGAGGTCAATGGGGTCTTCTAAAGAGTAAAGGGCACATTTTCTGTGAACTCTGGGATGTTTCAGTCCTTGTTTTGCCTTTTTGTCACTGTGACCTTGCGCAAGTCATTCTCATACCCCAAGGCCTCAGTCTCCTCATCTGTGGAGAGAGAGGGTTGGGCTGGTCCTCTGAGGACCTCAAACAATGACAGTGTATTTATTTTTCCTTCGAGGGGACAACCTTCCCTAGCCTGAGCAGCCCTGTTCTTCTTCTTTCTTGCATCCAATTTTTCTTGAATCTTATCTGCATTCACAGGCTCAACTTCCTTACATCCCTTCCTCTTCTCAATTCCTTAAAATAAGACTTCTTCCTCCAAAAATATGACTCTCATCCAAGGCATTGATAATCTTTTTATTTATAACGACAGTGACCCTTCTCTATGCCTATCTTTCTCAAGCCTTTAGCAATGAAAACTTTAGACTACTTTGTCCTTCCTCCTACACTTCCTCATTGTCATCTTTATCATCCTCTTGCTGAGAAGAGAAAAGAGTTCATTACAACTCGATGCAAGTAAGCAAAAGCACAGTATTCAATGACTTGTGTGTCTGTCAGCTTCCTGGATGCCTTCCTCGGGGTCTCCAAGGCAATTACATGCAGAATGGCCACAGCTAAAGGTGTAACCTTTCTGCAGCAATCATTTCATCCTTCTACTTTCCCTGTTACCATTGGCATCCCCAACCTGAGACATGGATAGGAGCCTCACCTGCTCCCTCACCCTTCCAGGTTTACCTCCTGAACATCTCTCAAATCTGGCATTTTCACTTCATCTGTAGTAACCGTGTGTCATCATCTCTACCTGGAATGTTACATCTACTCCCATCCCCCTGTCCACTCTTCCTAAGGACAATGGAGCAGTCGGTCTGAAATCCACACTCATCTGCACGCTTAAGTCCTTTAAGATCTCCAGTGTAACGTCCAAACTCTGTTCTATGGCTCAAACCACACAGACCAGGGCTCTTTCTATCCCATGAGCCCTCAAGTGATGGTTAAGAATAACAAGGCTCCCCGTGCAGTGGAAGAGCAATTTATTTGATGAGGAACATGGAGTATAACACATGCCTAGTGAGAAAGGAGGGGGAGCAGTTTCCTCAGAGAGAATGCTGCTCTGGTCTGCAAACAGCAGCCATGTCATTGTCCAGAACATGGGACAGCCTTTTGTGAGCCCTCATAAGCTGGGCGTGGAGTTGGTTGAAGAGCAGGAAATGGTTCTGTTGGGAGAAGACCCAGATCAGAATGGAGACTCAAGGTCACTGACTCTTGTTGGTATTGGCCCATCATCAAACCCATCCTCCAGAGGGAGTCTCATCATCCAAGGCAGTCTCAGCACCAGAGGGAGGGGAGGAGGCTAAGACCCTCAGGATAGGGGTCTTGTTTCAGCCACAAGGGTAGCCCAGGCCTGGGGTCAGCGTACTCCTTGTGCATATATTGTGTATATATGAGTGAGTGTATGTCTGTGTATCCATGTGTAGTTGTGTGTGGCAAGCTGCGAATGTGTGCACATGAGTGTGAGTGTGCTGGTTTGAGAGTGTTCCTCTATATGTCTGTCTGAGTGACCACATGTTTGTCTGGGCATGTGCCTGTGTGTCTGTGTGTACCCATGACCGTGTGTGTTTTTGGTTCGTTGCTATGATGCAGTGCTGCCTGTGTCTCTCCATCTCTGTCAGCATTTCTGTGGATGTGTCTGTGCATCTCTGTATGGGTCAATGTGGCTCTTTGTCTCTCTTTTTGGAAGCCACTCTCACAAACTCTCTTCCACTCCCTACCAGGAGCCAGCTCCAAAATCCTGGGGATTTGGGAGAAGCACTCACCAGCTCAGCAGAGGCCAGTTCCTTCCTGGAAGGCCTAGACTTTAATGGCAAATTCCAGTCTGTAGACCATCGTGTCTGGAAAATGAAAAAAACAACCACCACCACAGACAAGAGTGATGATCTCAGTGTGAAGGAGTCCAGTGATAACTCACATGCTCCTGAGGCCTGAGGCCAGGAAATGGGAACTCTGGAGATCCGCCCAAGCCCACACAGGGTTTGGAGGAGGCCTTGCCTCCTCCAGCAACCAGCCCAGATGTTCCCCATGTCTGGGATGATGGGGGAGACAGGGTCTATACCTCAGCATTATCTGGATAAATCAAAGTATAAAGGAAACTCAAACTGGGGAGAGTTGAGGCTGGAGGGAGCTAGCATCCTATGGTGTGCAGGGACAGAGCTCCTCAGGGGAAAATGCTGCTCCTCCGGAGAGGGAGTGAGGGCTTACCGACCGAAAATGGTCTCCACTATGGGGGTGTCCGAGCAGCTGAGAACCTCTTTAAGCAGAGAGCACACCTGACCCAGGGGCAGAGAGAAGAGTTAGGCAAAGTGACACTTTAGGGGGACCCAGGGAGCAGCAGCATCCCCAGGAAAGATTCTCTGGGGACATTTTCTGTCATTATTCTTATTTGATTCTCAGCAATCCCACATCCACACTGGGCAGAAGGAGAAACTGAAGGCTTGTGTGTGAAGTGCCCAATCACAAAGAGCCACTGCTCACTCTGTAACGTGACATCTGTTTCTAAATAGGGTGGGCTCCTCTAGGAGGGGTGAGATTCTGGTTACAGGAGGCACCCAAACATGAGCTGGAAGAGGGCTCATCTGTGCCTTAGGGGGCTGCACTGGGAGTTTCTTGGGGCAGGGACCAGTGCATTTCAGCTGCAGTGTGAACTAGCACAGGGCTTGGTCCAGAGCAGGCACCAACCAATGCGTTTTGAAAGACGGAAAAAAGAAACATGCACAGATGGGTGAATGGAGAGATAGACTGATGGAAGGAATTTACTTATTAAGCTGAGGGACTCAGAAAAGCTCACCCCGGGGCCTCTCTCAGTCTGATAAGCTCTAAGAACCAAGGATCAGGAGCCCCCACTTCTACCCACTTACCTTGCTCTGCACCAGCCCAGGAAGGATCTTACTGAGGCTTTTGAAGAGCCTTTGAAAGGGGACAGGGACAAATCTGAAAGAGAAAAGCCATGGGGTGATGCAGAGGCCTGGGGTTGGTATGCAGAAGGCTTCAGAGGGACCACTGTGCCCAAGGCAGTGTCAGCACCAAATAACTGAGAATGGGCCTTGTCCATCCACACCCGCATGCCAGCAAACACCAAGGGGCCTATCCAAAGGGAGTCACACCCTACACAGCAGTGCACACAGTAGGTGTGTGTAGAATAAACACATAGTTCCAGTACACAGTAGGTGTTCAATGAGACTTTGTAGAATCCATAAATGGAGGAACAGTGCATAGTATGTAGTTGTCGTGAGGATTCAACAAGATGATACATGTGGACCACAGTATATGTGTTCAGTAAATGTGAGCCATGATGATGATGACTCCTGCATATTACGCAGGACTCAGTCTCTCTTGTGACAGTAACTGAAATCAGTAACCCAGTTATGCTCCAGAGCTATTTTACCCCTCACTGGGACAAAGCACATTCACACCGATTATCTTAGTGCATTCTGTCAACAACCCCGATGTGGCTCCATATTACAGTTATCTGAAGAAGCTGAGACTCAAGTTGGGAAGCAGTGTCCAAGTTCACACAGGAAGCCCTCCACCTCTCTCCATGCCCCTCTGGTAGGTGGAACTTGAACTCAGATTTCTTGTTGCCTAATCTAGCATAAAATTGGTCAGTCCAGCCTAACAAGGGTTAAGTGACTATTTACCGATCCATTTACCTTTTCATCTATCCCTCTACTCCCAACTATCCATCTTCCCTTCCTCCTATTCATCTTCTCGCCATTCGCCCCTCCCACTCATCCATTACACCATTGTTCCATCTTTCCAACCATCCACCCATCATCCCATCCTATTGTCTCTGGGCAGGAGAAGTCAATTCTCTGGCCTCACCTGTTAAGCATGGTGATTTTCAGGCTGTCAGCAGAGTGAGTGCAGCTGTCAAGGACCAGGGGGATATTCTTCTGTTCATCTTGTGCAGTTAAGAGTTCTGCAGTGATGTTTAGCTTCATACCCCCATTTCACAGACTTCCGACCAGGAGCCTGTGGACGAGACAGTCTGGTACTACATTCCAAGGCAGAGGAGGCTTTTTCTTCTTGCCAGGAATGCCAGCCTCATCTCACTCCATCTAGCCCACACCTGTACTCATCTCGTTTCCCAATAGTTGAAACCAAGTATCAAAGAGGTCAAGTGAGCTTCCCAAGTGACCCAAGGTCACTCAACATAGGAGCAAAAGAGCTGAATTTGGAGGTTCATGTCCCTTAGACTTCAACACTCCCTTTTTGGTTCCCCGTGGTCATCAGAGTCTCCTTTGGTGAGTCATCTTCCAACCTCCCTTGGAGCTCACTCACATATTCACATTGAGGATCATGTCCAGAGGGATGGTGACATAGAAACGGCGGCCATCAGGACTCTGCACAGTGTCAAGGTCCAGCAGCCGGGATGAGTGACCTTCACACTACCCAGGGAGAACCATAGGAGACAGAAACATTAGGTCCTCTATCCAAAAATGTAGAAACCACATTTAACCCAAATTTACCCATCCCAGAGGTGGAGCTACCCATGAGATGGAGTCTTGTAGCAAAAGCCAGATGGGTTTTGAGTCACACATCAGTCTTTCCCAACCTCTGCGCTGGGTCAGACCCTGACACACACACGGCCCTCTCCAGATCTCAAGTCTATGAGGTATTGCAGGACAGAGACTGGGTCTGGGTTATGTTGGCATCCTGTATGCCAGCTTAGAGGCTTACAAAGAAAGGGGCTACTCCACATTGGTTGACTTTGTGGATTGATGAGCGGATGGCTGGATGGATACGTGGGTGGATGGGTGGAAAAGTAAACAGCTAGATGGAAGGAACGATGGGTGAATGGATGGATGGATGGCTAAGTGGATGAGTGGATGATGTATGGGCAACTGGCGTAAGTCTTTCATAAACATTTATGGTTAGGAATCACTCATCCCACTATGACCTTGAATGGCAGGTTAATCAGCAATGTTTATCATGGAGATTGAGGAGCAGGAAGTCAGGGAGAATGGAGAGAGCCTTTTCTCTGGGCCAGCCACTGCGCCAGGTGATTTATATTCTCTCCAGTCCCCCCAATCTTTGTTCTCTGTGGATACCGTAATCTTCCTTTTAGAGATGGAGAAACCAATCACAGAGAGACTGAGTGTCTTGCCCCAGGTCACCCAGCAAGCACATGGTGAATTTAGAAGTCGAACTCAAGGCTATCTGTTTGTCTTCAAGTCAGGAGCAAGCACTGGGTGGGAAAGAGTCTTGGAAATGGCTTTGATCCAGCCCTCTGAAGGACTCAGCCTTTTCCAGCTTCCTGGCATCAAGCTTTCCATTATTGCTCCTTGCTTGGAGAGCTCTCAGGTGTCTCATGGGAAACACTGTATTATGTTATTCCATGGACATCACATTGATGATGTAACTGAGGAGAGGAGCTTACACAGTGTTGCTTACTCCGAAGGCCGCCTGTGTTCTAAGGGATTCCATAGGTGAGGGGAACAAAATTATCATGTGTAGTGAAAAAAGCCTTGGGTCTGGACTTAAGTGAATTGGAGTTAGATCCCTGACTTTGCATCACTCTCGCTGTGTGAGCACAAGTGCCTTTCTGTGCCTCAGTTTTTCCATCTGTAAACTGGGGATTATCAAATCGAACTTGGAGGGCTGTTGGGAGGATTACAGATGATGGTGGGAACTCAGGATATGCTTCTGGACTGGGGATGGTTATTGGTTCAAGAGGGCTGTTATTCCCTACCAGAATGTGAGAATGGTCTCAGACCGAGTCCTGAGCTCATCTTCAGACCACCCCCTCCCTCCTTCCAGGCCACTGCCTGCGGCTGTCTGATCTCCAATGGGGGTTCTCTCTTGGGGAACAAGGCCCTATTTTAGGGCTACTCACTCAATGATGTTCATGAAACGGATCACGGTAGCAATTTTCCCAAGCAGGCCCCCAAACACGGCTTTGGTAGTGACTCCTTCAGCCTTCAGGGTGTTTGAGAGTGGAAGCTTTTCGAGACTGCCCAACAGACCCTCAGATAACAAGCCATTGCTGAGAGCTGGAAATGGATATAGGGGTCCTCGCGGGTCAGATTTGACAATTCCAGATCCTTAGCCCCACTCCCTCGCTCATCCCTGCCCCCCTCCCTCCATTGGACAGCTGGACACACAGCTGAAACAGGTTTTCACAGAATCTCACTTACCAATGCTCAAACTTCCAGCAAAATCTGTGTGACTTAGGGCCGGGGAGGGAGTCACAGTCAAGGGCTGGGTCTGGTTTGGGCTCAAGGGTAGAGTTTCCAGGAGGGCTGTGGTCTGGCCCAGCAGCCCACAGAAGACGATGAGGCCCCCAATCTGAAACATCTTCTATCTTGGTATCTGAGGACAGAATGACTGGTCCAATGTGGCACAGATACCAGAGAGGAATTCATCCATCTGCCCTCACCCCAGCACACCAGAGAGAGAAGAGCAATAGCTAACACTGCACCCCATTTCCTCTGAGCCAGGCCTCAGGCTGAGCACTGCACACTCAGTCACCCATGTCATCCCAACCACACCCTTAGACGTGGGCACTCATCACTCGCATTGCACAGGTGAGGACATGGGGGCCTAGTGAGCTTAGGTAACCTCCCCCAAGGTCACAAGCACACAACGCAGACAGGATTTAAGGCCAGAACTTTTTGACCCAGAAGCCTCTGTTTAAACTAAGTGACCATCAGATTTACTCTCCAGTTGGGCTTGCTCACAATGGTTTGAATCAGACAAAGCATTTGAAAAAACTAAACACACCAGTGGCTGAGGGACTGAACTGCTTTGCCATTATCCCCATTAAGTCCATTGGTCTGGGTCCAGCCCTCAATGGTTTGTGGAAGTCCTTGCAAGTCACAGAATATCAGAGGCCACACTGTCATAGCCACCATCTCATCCAGATGAGTGCTGGGGAAACCCTGGGGCCACGCAAAGTCCGCATTGCACAAAGACAACCAGGGGATCAGAGAGGAGTAATGACTTTCCCCAGGTCACACAGCAAGTTGATGGTAGAGTTGTGGTTGTAGGTAGGTTTCTGAACCCTCCCATCACCCACTTCACACACACACGCACACATACACACACACTCTTTTCTTCACCTTTCTCCTTTCTCTTCTCTCGCAAGCGAACCTGGACAAACATCTGGGGCAAACCCTGACATCTGGCTCCCTTTTACACCATCCTCACCCAGATACCATCACCCCTCTCAAGGGCCTATCTGGCAGCCAGCAAAGGTGCCCAAAGCTGGGACTGGTACCTACACTTTGGAGACACCTGGCTGCTTTGGGCAAAAGTCCGTCAACTGGCTGATTTCACCAAAGCACCATCCTTGTTGTGGCTGGCTGGGATCGAAAGAGCTGGTTGTGGCTTGCCTGGGGAGGTAAATTTGGATCAGGGCCTCTGAATCACTTTTGGGAAACAGACCTTTTATGGATACAATGAAACCTAAGGAGCATATTTCCAGAAAAATGCGTCAAAATGTACAAAATTGGGTGGATTTTAGGAGGTTTGTGGATCCTGGTGTGAATCCACAATGGCAACCTCAAGTTAAAACTCTTACTTATGGAATGGGCAGGTCTCACCTGGGCTTCTCAGAGGTCCTGGCGGCTGTCCTGGTCTCCTCTCCCCTCCCCTGTTCGCTTCCGCTGAGGAGGCAGCCTCTTTTATAGTGTGGGAATCAGGAAATGTGCGATCGGATGATAGGTTTCTAGATAATTCAGAATTCTGCAGTCTGGTGGTGTCCTTCAGGGCTCTCCAAAGTAAACCATTGCCAATCACATTTTAAGTAGATGCGACAGTTAAGCCATTTGATCGGCAAGATAAACAGAGAACAACTTGAGATTGGGACATCGTTCAAGACTTCATGGTTTCATGAGTGGGGCTCAGGCTGGGGACCTACGCTCTGAGGTGGCCTGGAAGATCAAATTTAGAACACTAGGAGAAGCAGCCAACTGGAGCCAGGAAGGGACCTCAGGCTCCTATCTAGGCCCTTTTCCATTCCTGGTCCTATTCTTTCTCTCCAAACTGTCCAAGTGCCAAAAAGAGAATCTGTCTCTTTTTTTCCTACATCTTGGAATTTGTGAGTCCCTATTGCATGACAGTTCCATGCTGGGGGAGATACATCCTCACCAGAACTCTAGGGGGAAGGGGCTGCTGCTCCTCCTCCACAGAGGCGGAAACTGAGGCCCAGCAGGGACAAGTGCCCAAAGACACAGGGAGGATGTGACAGAGTCAGAACTCAACTCACTGGATGATAATAACCATACAAACAGTGTCAACAGCTAACACTTGCTGAGCTCTTGCTGTATGCCAGGCCTGCAACTGACATACATCATGTGACGTACATCACCTCATGAATCCTTGTAACTTTGTGTGAGGTGGGAATGAGGACCCCCATTGACAAGGGGAAACTGAGGTTCAGGGTGTGAGTTGATGCATCCACAGTTGCACAGTGGGATGGGGCCGAGGCATCTACACTCTGGTCCTTTCTCTGAGTCACTGAGCTGACGGACAAAGACGCCTTCTGAACACTCACTGACCATTGTGCTTTCCTGCATCCTTGAATTTCACGCTTTCCTGAAATTTCACTTTTATATCCTGGAAAAGTCTTTCCAGCTTCCCAGGCCTGAGGGATGCTGTGCATCCCGGTCTCTACCTTTACCCTTTCTTCCTCCCTTCCCCAAATGAAATAACAGCATTTGTCCCCAGAACTTGGGCCTTTGGAGTCTCTTTTATAGATGAAAGTACTGAGGAATGGAGACATGAAGGTCTTAGAGTGGGGAGAGCATGTCTTGCTCTGCTGAATCTAACACCTTATTAGCAAAAGCAGAGAGAGAAGGAGGAAATGTACATTTATCAAGCACGCTCGGTGTGCCAGGAGCTGTGCATATTTGAACCTCGTCTTGTCAGCAGTGGTTGGTACTGTTTCCCTCAAACGTCAGATAAGGAGACCGAGGTTCAGAGAGGATGATTACCTCACAGGGACACACAGCAAGTGAGTGGTGGAGTCAGAATTTGCCCCTGTATCTGACACCCCTGTAATCAGTGGGGCCACACTGCCCTCCCTCCCTCCAGGCCTTCACTGGAATCGCTCCCACTTCCTGAGAGAGTCTGGTCAATGACTCTGAGGCACCAGGACTGTGGCTTTGAACTCGATTATCCATTGAAGCACTTGATAGAGTCTTCCCACAGTAGGTATGTTGTCAGTCATCCTCAAAGGGGGTCCATTTTCTGTTATCTTGGTGCAACTCTCATGGGTGGGGTCAAGTTGCTACTGTCTTTTGGGGAAACAGAGGCAGATAAGTCAGGGGACTGATTAAGTATGTGCGGCCAATTACTGGGCTCTCACAGCCTCTGGTTTGAAGCCAGGAGGCTGCTTCTCTTATTCTGGCAGAAAGGGGATGGATTTGGGCACAGATGGCCCTGCTTCAAATACTGTGACCCAGTCAGGTCACTCCAATCCTTGAGCTCCAGTTTCCGCATCTGTGAAAGGGGAGGGTGACATCCACCTCACAGGGCTGTGGGGGATAACGTCGGGGGAGCTGGTGGGAATCCTGTCCATAAACTCATGATCTAGACGTTTTTCCTTCTAATGTATCTACAGTTTTGCTACCATATCAAATGCCATTTTGCTGGGTGACAGAAACTTCCCCATTTCCCCCGGGGTTTTATTTCTGTTCTAGAGGCTTCATTTGTGCCGAGGCATCTGAAGGAGGCTGCCCTATCCCTGTTATGACTGGAAATACAGAGACATCCACATGCCATCTGGTCCCCGATGGGGGAGACCCTGTGCTTCCCTCCTGTCCAGATGCCCCTTAGATTTAGCATTTACTTCTCATTCCCTTGTTAGACACCCCGAGTTTCTGCTGTTTCTTGATTTGTTGGGCAGGACCAGGGGGAGCCAGCCCAGCCCATCTACCTGGACCCCTCTGGACCCTCCAGTTACCCTTCTCTCCCTGGGGTCTCATCATCTCTCTCGGCTCTGGAGGGGAACATGGGCAGAGACACCCGCTGTTCTTGAATCCACTGACTTAGGTTTTCTGTGTTCCTCCTCCCATGCCAGGTTTTGCCTGGGGAGCCGCAAGGGCATGAGACACTTTCCAGAACCCACCAGAACTATGTTCTCTTAATTTCTCTTGGATCCTCACACTCCACCAACCCAGCATGGGGAGTTGTCTAGTCTTGGGGACAGGAAACCTTGCTCCAATTCACTGTAAGTGTGCTATTCTTGGTGTTGCCTATGCTCTGAGATTTGAAATTGAAAAACTCAGACTTAGAAAAATTTAAAACAAATTAACCTACGTAAAACTAGCTTTTTCTCTTGGTGCACATTTCTGTGAATATTAACTCTTGTGTGGGTTTATTTAGCTGCCATAATGATGAGGATATAGAACAGCTCCATCACCCCCAAAACCCCCTCTTCCCGCCCTTTTATAGTCACACCCTCCCCCACCCACTGATCTGCTCTCTGTCACTACTGTTTGTCAAAGACCCGGGCTGTGGAAACTCAAAAGCTTTCTCTCTGCTTCTGCCAAAGTTGCCCTTCCTTGAAGCCACTGGGCTGCATGTTCCACTGCCCCAAGCAGGCAGGAGTCATGGGGCGTGAGGAAACGTGGAAGGACACGCTGCTCACATTTGGAGACAGTGTTTTCCACGTTGGTGACGTCAATGCCTTCCCTATGTGTTCCTCACAAACTGCAGGGGGTGCCCTTTGCTTCCCACATATCACAGTGTGGCTGTGGTTGACAGCCTTTACTGGTATCATTTTTGTGAATCAAGGGATCCATTTTTAAAGGGCAGAGCTAATTTTATTTTTCAAGCGGCTCTGACTTACGCAAGGTCTGTTCTCTAGAACTTGGGAGTGAGATCCTGGTTCTGTTTCCTGGGAGCAAGGTCAGGTAAGGGGCTGAGTTTGAGGGGGGTCTTCAAACGGCTTTAGAAACCCCAGTGGTTTTGTTGAGGGGCAGAGGGAAAAAGGATTCACAGAGAGCCTGGTGCTCCAATTTTGGTGAGAAAATAAATTTTCTTAAGCAGAGTTTGCTTAAGTCAAGTTCCACTTGCCTTGGAGATTAATCTTCCTACCTATATTTATAGTTAATAATTATAATAGCTTTCTATGAGATACTAGCACTTTATCCCATCTCTAAGAACCCTGTGGGTGCACTGAGGCTCAGGGAGGACAGTGACCTGACCCAGGTCACCTCAGAGGGAAGAGGTGATGTCAGACTGTCCTTAGGGCTGTCTGGCTTTGGTGTTCTTAACTTCAGAAGCAAGTTTGCATCTCAGAGTCTTCAGTTCAGAATGTGCCTGCTCGTGTTATCTGGAGCCTCCCCACCCAAGAAATCAGGCAGCTGGGGTCCCAAGTCCAGCTCAGCTGATAA
>NW_025793879.1:0-4541 GCF_021613505.1 Equus quagga | reverse complement strand
GTAGGTGCTTCAGGCATGACCAGCAGGTGGTTCAGGTCTCTCTGGAAGGTAATTCCAGCGTGTCTGGCATCTAGTCTGGCATATCTGACAGTAGGTTCTGGCATGCCCAGCATGTGGTTCAGGACTGTCCGGCAAGTGGTTCAGGACTGTCCAGCAAGTGGTTCAGTCTTATCTGGCAGGTGGTTCAGTTTTCTCTGGCAGTTGGTTATGGCATGTCAGGCCGATGGTACTGGGGTGTCATTCAGGTGGTTCTGGCGTGACAGGCAGGGGGTTCTTGTGTGGCATCAATTTCCAGTATGTCCGGAAGATGGTTCCAACGTGTCTGGTGGGTACTTCCTGTGTGTCCTGATGTTGGTTCCCATATGTCCGGCAGGTGATTCCGGCGTGTCTGGCAGGTGGCTATGGAGTGTCTGGGACCTGATTCTGTCATGTCTGGTTGATGCTTTCAGCATGTCCAGGTGTTGGTTCTGGCATGTCCGGCAGTTGGTTCACGCATGTCCAATGGGTGATTCCGGCATGTCTGGCAGGTTGTTCCGGCCATTTACAGACATTGGTTCTGGTGTATCCAGGACCTGGTTCCAGCGTACCCGATAGGTGATTTTGGCATTTCCAACAGGTTGTTCCGGCATGTCATTCAAGTGGTTCTGGCGTGTCCGGCAGGTTGTTCAGGCACGTGCAGCGCCTGGTTCTGTCACATCTGACAGGTGCTTCCAGCTTTCCTGGCATGTGATTCCGGAGTGTCTGTCAAGTAGTTCAGGCATATCCGGCTGGTGATTTCAGCATGTGAGTCACGTGGTTCTGGCATGTCCTCCAGGTGCTTCCGGTGTGTTCTGGACCTGATTCTCGCATCTCAGGTGGGTGGTTCCAGAGTGTCCGGATGATGGTTCTGACGTGTCCAACAGTTGGTTCCAGCATGTCAGGCAGGTATCTGACAGTTGGTTCCATGGTGTCTGGCGGGTGGTTCCTGTGTGTCTGGCATGTGGTTCTGATATGTTCTTAAGGTGGTTCTGGCGTGTCAGGCAGGTGGCTACCGTGTGTCCAGGACCTGATTCCGTCATGTCCGGTTGGTGATTTCAGTGTCCAGAGGTTGGTTCCAGCATGTCTGGCAGTTGGTTCCCGCATATCCGGTGGGTGATTCTGTTGTGTCTGGCAGGTTGTTCCAGCCTTTTATGGAAACTGGTTCTCGCGTATCCAGGACCTGGTTCTGGCATATCCAGCAGGTGATTTCGGCATGTCCGGCAGTTTGTTCTGGTATGTTTGGTAGATGACTCCGGCTTGTCTGGCAGGTGTTTCTGGCATGTCCAGCACCTGCTTCTAGCGTATTCTGCAGGTGGTTTGAGTGCATCTGGCACCTGGTTCCGGCATATCCAACAGGTAGTTCCAGCGTGTCTGGCAGATGGTTCCTGTATATGTGGCATGTGGTTCTGGTATGCTCGGAAGATGGTTCCGGCATGTCCGTTGGATGCTTCTGGCATGTCCAGGAGTTGGTTCCAGCATGTCTGGCACATGATTCCAGCATGTCTGATTGGTGGTTACAGTGTGTCTGGTGGGTGGTTCCAGGTGGTTCCGGCGTGTCCAGTGGCTGCTTCCTGTGAGTCTGGCAGGTGGTTCTGGCGTGTCTGTATGGTGGTTCCACTGTGTCCGGCGGGTGGTTCTGGAATGTCTGTCAGGTTTTTATGGCATTTAAATGTTCTGCTTCCAGCGTATCTGGCAGGTGATTTCGGAATTTCTGGCAGGTGGTTCAGGCGTGTCCAGCAGGTGTTTCAGGTCTGTCCTGAAGGTGGTTCTGGCATGTCCAGGAACTGGTTCTGGCATATCTGAGAGGTGGTTCTGGCGTGCCTGGCATGTGGTTCCAGAGTGTCTGTCAAGTGGTTCAGGCGTATCTGGCAGGTGGTTCAGTCTTGTATGGCAGGTGGTTCAATTTTGTCTTGCAGGTGGTTTTGGCATGTCCAGCCAGTGGTACCAGCGTATAATTCAGGTAGTTCCAGCATGTCAGACAGGGGGTTCCTCTGTGTCTGGCATGAGTTTCCCATATGTCAGGAAGGTGGTTCCCACATGTCTGGTGGGTGCTTCCAGGGTGTTTGGCAGTTGGTTCCTGCATGTCTGGCAGGTGATTCTGGCACGTCCAGCAGGTGGCTATGATGTGTCCGGGGCCTGATTCCATCATGTCAGGTTGGTGGTTGCGGCATGCCTGAATGATGATTCCAGCATGTCCGGCAAGTTTTTCCGGCCTGTCCGGAAGTTGCTTTTGGCATATCCAGGACCTGGTTCTGGCATATTCAGCAGGTGATTTTGGTGTGCCCAGCAGGCAATTTCAACGTGTCTGGCACCTGGCTCTGGCATGTTCAGCTGGTGCTTCTGGCATGCCCAACAGATGGTTCTGGCATGTCCTGAATATGGTGATGGTGTGTCTGGCAAGTGGTTCAGTCTTGTCCAGCCAGCAGTTGAGGCTTGTGCAGCAGGTGGTTCAGTCGTGTCCAGCACCTGGTTCTGGTGTGTGACACACCTGTTTCTGGTGTATCCGGCAGGTGGTTCTGGTGTGTCCGGCAGGTGGTTCACACAAGGCTGGCAGGTGGTTCATGCATGTTCAGCAGGTGGTTCTGGTGTGTCGAGCACGTGGTTCCCGCATGCCCAGCATGTGGTTCCAGAATGTCCATAAAGTGGCTCCGGCTGGTCCAGCAGTTGGTTCAGGCTTGTACAGCAGGTGGTTCAGGCTAGTCCGGCATCCGCTGCAAGCTCGTCTGGGACCTGATTCTGGCCTAGCATGACCTGTTTCTGGCATATCTGGCAGATGGCTCTGGCATGTCCAGGAGGTGCTTCCGGTGTGTCTGGCACATGGTTTTGGTGTATCCGACAGGTGATTTGTACATGTCCGGCTGCTGGTTCTACCATGTCTGGCACCTGGTTCTGTGGTATTTGGCAGGTGGTTTCAGTGTACGCGGCACCTTGTTCTGCCATATCCAACAGGTGGTTCCAGCGTGTCTGGCAGGAGGTTCCTGTGTGTCTGGCATGTGGTTCTGGTACATTCAGAAGGTGGTTCCAGCATGCCTGGTGGGTGCTTCTGGCGTGTCCAGCAGTTGGTTCTGGCGTGTCTGAGTGGTGGTTCCCGTGTGTCCGGGGGTTGGTTCCAGCATTTCTGTCAGGTTGTTCCATTGTATAAGGAGCCTGGTTCTGGCATATCTGTCAGGTGATTTCTGCATGTTCAGCAGGTAGTTCTGGCGAGTCAAGGAGGTGGTTCCACCGTGTCTGGGAGATGGTTCAGGCACGTCCAGCAGGTGGTTCAGGCCTGTCTGGAAGGTCGTTCCGGCGTGTCCAGCATCTGGTTCTGGCATATCTGAAAGGTGGTTCTGGCATGCCCGGAATGTAGTTCCGGAGTATCCATCAAGTGGTTCAGGCGTATCTGGCTGGTGGTTCTGTTTTCTCTGGCTGGTAGTTACGGCATGTCCACCCGATGGTACCTGCGTGCCATTCTGGTGGTTCTGGCATGCCAGGGAGGGGGTTCCTGTGTGTCTGGCATGAGTTTCTGGTATGTCCGGAAGGTGGTTCTGACATGTCTATTGTGTGCTTCCGGTGTGTCCTGGTGTTGGTTCCCACATGTCCAGCAGATGATTCCAGTGTGTCCGCCAGGTGGCTATGGTGTGTCCCGGACCTAATTCCTTCATGTCTGGTCACTGCTTTCAGCGTGTCCAGGTGTTGAATCCGGCGTGTCCAGCAGTTGGTTCCCGCATGTCCGGTGCGTGATTCCAGGATGTCTGGCAGGTTGTTCCGGCCTTTTATGGAAATTGGTTCTGGCATGTCCAGGACCTGGTTCCAGCATATCCGGCAGCTTATTTTAGCATGTCTGGCAGGTTGTTCTGGCGTGTTAGGCTGGTGGTTCCGGCCTGTCTGGCAGGTGCTTCTGGCGTGTCTGGCACCTGGTTCTGGTGTATTTGGCAGGTGGTTTCAGTGTATCTGGCACCTGGTTCTGGCATAGCCAACAGGTGGTTCAAAGTATCTGTCAGGTGGTTCCTGTGTGTCTAGGATGTTGTTCCGGTACGTTTGGAAGGTGGTTCCAGTGTGTCTGGAAGGTGCTTCTGGCATGTCTGGCAGTTTGTTCCAGCTTGTCTTGTGGGTCGTTCTGGCATATCTGAGTGGTGGTTCCAGCATGTCCATTGGGTGCTTCCGGCGTGTCCGGGAGTTGGTTCTGGCATGTCTGGCAGGTGATTTTGGCATGTCAGAGTCGTGGTTCCAGTTTGTCCGGTGGGTGGTTGTAGGTGGTTCCATCGTGTCCGGTGGGTGCTTCCAGCATGTCTGGCAGGTGGTTCTTGCATGTCTGTGTGGTGGTTCCACTGTGTCTGACAGGTGGTTTTGGCATGTCTGTCAGTTTTTTCTGGCATATAAGGGGCCTGGTGCCAGAATATCTGGCAGATGATTTTGGCATGTCCGGCATGTGGTTCCAGCGAGTCAAGCAGGTGGTTCTGGTGTGTTCGACAGTTGGTTCAGGTCTGTCCAGAAGGTGGTTCCAGCGTGTCTGGCACTGGTTCTGGCATATCTGAGAGATG
>NW_025793878.1:0-1471 GCF_021613505.1 Equus quagga | reverse complement strand
AAATACTGAGCATTGACTGTCTGCTTCTGTTCCCACTAAAACGTAGCCATATTCATTCTCATATATGTTGCTACATAGTAAACAGCATTCTGCTCACCTTGTATTTTACAAGAATTCAACCTCAAACAACTCACTGTACATCAGCATCTAAGGCCTTCACTCAGGACACAAATGATTTTTTCTAAAAAGCTTCTCCAAATAAGATTAAGGAAATATCAGAAAATTGGTTCCATATTTATTTAGGTAATTTTCATTCAGAAAATATTTTGCATAATTAAACAATACTAGATATAGATGTCACTCAAAAAGTCATAAAAAAATCTAACAATAAAATAGGCAGACGTTTAACTCCCAGGAATGATGGCTAGCATTCTAATTGCTTACACCTTATAAGTCATCTACCATTTTAGCACAGAGATACTAGTGAACGTATGTTGAGAAATGAAAAGTCTTGCTATTTTGATTAACAAAACTATAAAGTTCGGCAACACTAGATTTTTGTTTCAGATAAATGTAGACATATTAAAATAAGCAATGCAGAGCCAGCCTGGTGGCCAAGTGGTTGGGTCCATGCACTCACCTTCAGCGGCCCAGGGTTCGCTGGTTCAGATCCTGGGCCCGGACCTACACACCGCTCATCAGGCCATGCTGTGCTGGCATCCCACGTAGAAGAACTAGAATGACCTGCAACTAGGATATACAGCTATATGTCAGGGCTCTGGGGAGAGGGAAAAAAAAAAAAAAGAGGAAGATTGACAACAGATGTTAGCTCAGGGCCGATCTTCCTAAATAAATAAATAAATAAAATAAAATAAACAAAGCTAAGACAAAAAACATAAATGTTCCCTCCCCTTTATTTGGAATATATGCTTCAAGCTTCCTTTCCCACTCAAGGCAGTCGGTCAGTATTAATTCCTCTCTTTCATATCGGAGAATCTTTCTAAAATTATGACATATGTTTCAGTTTTACAAATGTTTCTCAAACTAATATCTAAGTATTAGCAATATGACACTTGTACAATAGTAATTTTCCAGAGCTGATGCTTATTTTATGAACTGTGATATATTAAAATCCATAAATACAAGTTGATATCCTATATATGTCCATCTTTCTACACCTAAAACTTATGTGGATGGTTAATGCCAAGAGCCACTCTCCAAGCTAATATTTCTAGTTCTTTCTGTTCTTATTTATCACAGATGAAACAGAAAGAACCAGACATGCCTGAGTTCTGTCTTTGGTTCTGGTATTGCCCATGGAACTAAGACCAACCCAACTCCCCAGAGTAAGTTGAAGCTAAACCCTGTAAGTCTGGAATTACAGTGTCAGGGCCTCACAGATTCTAATCAGTAGGTTTTGCTTGTCCAAGCGCAGTAGTTCTCAACACGGGTCAATTTTGCCCCCCAGGGGACATCTGGCAGTGTCTAGAGCACCTTTGTCACAAACCAGAGGAGTGCTACTGGTCTGGGA
>NW_025793877.1:3377-4544 GCF_021613505.1 Equus quagga | reverse complement strand
TTCCTACCCTGGAGTCACACGTGTGGAAGCACAGCCCGGCAAGTCTGTGGTCTGTACCAGAGAGATAGGGGTTGCGGCTAAGCCTCTGCTTGTGATTCCCAGCCACCTGGCAAATTCTACTCAGAAGAAACCTTTGTTGTTCCTACTCCTCTTGCTGCTGAATGTGTTGAATGCTAATGATCTGAGTATGCTTTGCAGTGAATAAGGTGACAAGTTAATAGAGATGAGTTTATTTTTATTTTAAAGGCGAATAAATACCTGGGAGTAATATTTGCCAGAAAAACAAGTCCTTAATATATAAAGAACTCTGACAAATCAATAGGAAACCCCAAAGCCTCATTACTTAATAAAAATCAAACTAGAACTGTAATAGTTTAGCACACAAAATTATCTAATTTAAAAAAATTGATTTGGGGTTAGGTATATCTGACCTACTGATGGGACTCTAAATGAGCACAAATTTCTAAAAAATACAATCTGCAATAATGTATAAAGAACTTTTAAAACATAATACCCTTTGGAACAATAATTCTCCTTTTATGAATTTAAATTGGGGAAATAATTGGAGATTCATAGTCTTTTGTACGAGAATGTTATCAAAGCATTTGTGATAAGAAAAATAGAAAGTATCTAAATTGCTAAAAAATTCTTATATCCAATGATGAAAAAATATGTGATCATTAAAATGGTGATTTTCTTAAAATTTTATAACATAAGAAAATGCCCCCAATCTTATGTGATAAGTAACAATTATATGAAATGTTTCATTTAGTATGTCATCGTGTGGGAGAATGAGCATGGATCAAGATAGAGAAAAAGCATCAGATTAGTAGCAAAGGTTATTTTTGGGGTGGTGGATCATGAGTGATTTCTTGTCATTAACTTTATGATCACTCCAATTCCTGTACAAAAGGCATGTACAATTTGATAATTCAAAAACTGTGAAAGATTTTAAAAATCTGGAGACAACAGGTCTGGAGGGAAGATCACTGAACTTAGGCTCAGACAGCCCCGAGTCTGACTCGAAGCTCAGCTGCTCTCTTAGGGTGGACCTTGACAATCGTGCCTTATCCTCTGGGGACCACAGGCTCGAAATGGGAAAACGGGAACTACCTCCTGCAGCCATCCTGATAGTTAAATGAAATGATAGACCATGAGAGTTGTGTC
>NW_025793877.1:0-1388 GCF_021613505.1 Equus quagga | reverse complement strand
GAAGTCATTCTGCAGCAGCTTGGAGCACATCCATTCTGTCTCCAGTTGTCACCACGTGAGAACGGACGCCCAGTATTGCTAGATCTTCCAGTCTTTCAAGAGAAGTCAGAAATCCCAATTTTAAAGTGTAAATTAATTCCAAATTTTAAAAAATACTGTGCAAGCCAGGTGGTATACATCTGCCAGCTAACTTTGGCCCAGGGGCTGCACGTCTGCACCCTACATGTTAATGCTTTTTGATCTTTGCTGTGCAACTAGATTTCCTAGAGCCCTTTTTAAAACACGGATGCTGATGTAACAGGTCTGAGACAGCTCAAGATTTTTAATTTCTAATGAGTTCCTGGGTGATGCCCGGGCTCCTGCTCGCCGGACTGCGCACTGAGTAGCAAAGCTCTGGAACAGAGCTGCTCAGTGTGTGGTCCATGGACAGGCAGCAGCAGCATCACCTGGGGCTCCTTAACAACGCCTCCTCTCAGGCCCAGCCCTAGAAACACTGACTCCACATTCTGGGGCTGGGGCTTCAGAAGCTGTGTTGTAATGCATCCCGTGGAGGATTCTTATGCACAAGCGACTGGGAGAGGCGCTGCCTGGGTCAGCGGGGCTCCACCTTGGTGGGCACTGGAATCACTTGAGGAGCCGTCCAGACACTGAGGTGTGGAGACACTTTTCATTGGCCTAAATGGGGCTGAGCTCCGGAATTTTTCAGTCTTCTCGGCCGGTTCTAATATGCAGTGAAGGTTGAAGCCCGTTGCCCTAGAAGTTCACATCAGGTTTTTCTGTGTATTTTGTCCAAACTGGAGAAATAGGAATGTGCTTTTTGAAAACAAAGAGGTGCTTGCAGCTAATGCCTGGGAGTGGGGGTTGCATATGCCTGAAGCCACCGTGCCTGCACAGCAGCCCACATGCCCAGGAGGAAGTGCCGAGAGGCGATGGGGGCAGGAGCCCTAACTCTTTCCCAGGTCCCAGGAATCCACGACCATTGGTTTCCCTGGCACTTCACAATTCTTCCCACAGCCAAGACCCTGTCGGGAAATGAAGCCAATACCACACTTGCCCACTTGGAGGATGATAACCGGCCAATGCCTGCAGTGGCCAATGGCCAAAGTGACCCATCCACAAAAAGCCCATCTGGCCAGGCAAAGAGGCCTGGCTTTAGTGCTCTGCCTGGATGCACACTTATAAAGCAGGCCAGTCTGTTTTCTTGTTTTATAAGTTAATTGACGACCAGTTAAATGTCCAAAATAGCAATAGGAATCACAGCAGATGATGACCCTCTGACTTCCCCTCCTGTGAGTGATGTTTGAACTCTCTGGTCTGGACTGTGGTCTCTAAAGACCAGTCGAGCAAGAAAACGGGACTAGTCCAGGGCTTCAGAACACAGAGAAAAG
>NW_025793876.1:0-1812 GCF_021613505.1 Equus quagga | reverse complement strand
CACCCTTCAAAGTCTAAGATAGGGGACAGCCTCCCATCCTAGTCCCAGGACAGACAACCAAACAAAAAGACCAAGAACCCACTGCACAAATGGACACATGCTGAGAACAGTTCACAGAAATACAGAGCACTCTCGGTCTGAGAGATGATTCCTAACTCCGCCCATCAAAACAAAAATACGAAGTAAAACACTGAAATGCCATTTTTATCTAGCATATTAGGAATTTTTTTTTAAATACGTTAATGTATTAGCCAGGACTGGAGAAAGTGGCACTCGGAAACCACCGTGAGCAGGTGAATTTGAACCACCTTCGCCTGCGGCCACAAATCCCTTGCACGACTACCAGAGCCCAGCCCAGCCCGGGGCGTGGCGCGGAGAGGCGGAAAGAGCCGAAGTTCGGCAGCGAAATCGGAGAAAGCCGAAGTCAGGCAGAGAGAACCAGACCGAACCACTGAGCCGAGGAGAGGAGGACACAGGCAGAGAGAGCCGAGGTTAGGCGGTAAGAGCCGAAGATGGACGGAAAGGGCCGAAGATCTGAGGAAACAACCGAAGTCTTGCGGAAAGATCCGAGACCTGGCGGAGGGAGCCGAGCCAAGGCCAAGCCAGGAAGAAGTGAGGTCCTTGGGCCGTAGAGACACGAGAGGCTGGCTGCACCGCTGAAGGATGCGGAGGCGAGGACCGCGGAGGGCGAAGGCGATCGCGCTGGAAGGAGCCGTGAGGTCGAGCCTGGAGCCTTCCACGCCCCCGAGCTGCCCCAAGCGCCCCGCCGGAGGGTCGTGAACTCTGGTCCCCCGCTGCCCTCCTCGCTGCTCCTCCTGCCCCGCCACTGCCCATGGTGTGGGGCGGTTTGGCCGGACAGCGGCGTGTCGTCTGCCCACGAGGAGGACGCGCGTGTCCCCACGGCTGGATCCTCCGGATTTGATGGTTCCGTTGAGCCTCTGCACCATTGTCCGCGGAGGGGACTGACCCCTCGGGGTTCAGCCTCCTAAAGACACGGAGCTTGCGGACCCAGCCCCGGGGGAAGGCTGCTGGTCTGCAGTGACCATGCCGGCTGCCCTGAGGTCTGGGAAGAGGCCCAATCCAAGACCAAGGCTGGAATGCAAATTGTGGGCCCCTCCTGCGCATGTGCCCACTTCGAACACCAACGCCAGGCTCTCTCCTTCAGGGTTCTTCATTGTGTGCAGCAGGAGGATTGTTACCGTCCTCACTCACGGAGCCTCTGGGCGGACTGGGACCTAACTGAAGCCCCACTGAGGCTGCTTCTATTAGCTGTTGCCCAAATGCATCATCATCGGAGGCTTGCTCCTACCTCCGGGTTCAGAGTCTGTGTGGGTGCGTCTGATCCACAAACGGTGCCCTGGCTGCAGTGCAGAGGCTGCAAGTGGAAGTATCTGGCATTTTGTGCTTTTAAATTGGCAAGCTGGTGTTATCTCCCCCAGGATCATAAAGTGGGGAAAGCCCTCAAACATGGGATAGGGGTTCAGCAGCTGAGAAAACAAGAAGGATGGCAGATGTCTCCTAGGAGGCCCTGTATTTTAAGTTCTTTTAAGGGGAACCACTGGAGACCCCACGGGCCAGCAACTTTTGGAATGTCTGCTCTAATAGTTTATATTAAAGTTACTCAGCTAGAGCGCATGTGTTGGACTTGGTGATCTTCAGTGAGCTGGTCAGGACCTCTCCCAACCTTTGCCATTTAGGAACCTTGCCAAGGGCTCCACCGGTGGTTACCTTGAGGAGAGCTGGTGTCTAAGCAGGTCTGAGCTGACTGGATCTAAGCAGGTCTGAACTGACTGGATGGCAGGGAATAAGAAG
>NW_025793875.1:0-5214 GCF_021613505.1 Equus quagga | reverse complement strand
CCGCGTCTCAGAAATCGAACCTTTGCTTTCAGAATTGTCACCTGGAGAGGCCAAGTTAGAGCCCTTGTGTGACTCCCCGGTGGCCTGGGGCTAGGAGTAGGCACTTTCACTGGGCTCCGGGATTGGTTCCCCATCAACGACGTCTCTGGGCACGGCCTCCGCATGCAGGAGTCTTCTCTTCACCCCCAGAGGTGAGGTGGGCCTCAAGCTCCAGACGCAGGGAAGAGCCTCTGCGGGAGGCCAGGCCACAGGGGCCAAGGCATCTACCTCCCAGGCTGCAGAGGTGAGATGTGAGGGGCAGCCTGCGCTCCTCCTCCCTTGTCTCAGAAACCTAATGTCTCACTTTGAGTTTTCATCTAAAGAGAACTTGGGGCTTAGGTTCCAATTGCTGCTTAAAAATAATTGAAACATTCAAAAAAGTTGCAGGCATTGTATTTCTTCACCTAAATGCACCAGTTAGCCATTTCCCACTTTGGGTTTCTCGCTCTTTTTCCACATATTCGTGATTTGCGACACCCTTTGAGAGTAATTGCAGACATCTCAGAATCATTAGTGGACCGCTGTTGCCCCTTTCCTTTCGCAATGTCCCTTGGAACCAGCTGGAGGACTTTTCCTCCAAGGACAGGGGAGGCCTTTGTCCTCTGGAGGAGACCCCTCTTGCCCTTTCAGGAACCTGACACCCGCGTCCTCCAGGCTATAGAGAAGCTTCAGGCGGAGTTTGATTGGGCTCTCCCCTTCTCCCCGACAGTGCAGGCCAGGCCCGCCCTCTGCTTGGAGGAACAGATAGGTCGTCAGTCTCCCCAGCACCACCTGCCCTCCGGACTCCTCCTCGTTGCTTTGGCGGGCAGTGGGGTCTTGGGTCCGCCTGAGCTCTAGCGCTGCCCACCTCTTCAGGGAGACCCTCCAGGGGAGCGCAGCTGCCCCCTTGGTTCCTGCCTGGCTCTCTCTGCCCTGCTGGGATCTTCAAGAGTTCTGACCTGACAAAAAGGTGAAGGATCCTTTCTTGTGGTGGAAGGGTGAGGGGAGCAGGTGGAAAATGCAACGGAGGGAAGGGGAGAGTTCTCAACACCTTTCCAGAATCCTGCATCTGGCACTGTCAGGTAGGCGGCTGCCCTGTGAGAATGGTGCTTAGTCTTGTCTTGACCTGACCCTGACCTGGTCCTGGGTTCAGTCTGAGTCCAAGCAGACAGAGGCAACCTGATTCGGGCTGCGTACCCAGTTGTGCCTCTCCCCAAAGTCAGATGGTGAGTAGGATTCCAGTGAAGTCCATAAAAGCTATTGATGGATTTTTTTTTTCTTGCACTTCCTTTCTTGCTGAACCTGTGACTCAGGGGGAAAAAAAGAAAAAGGTTTAGCTGTGGATAAATTAGTGGTCTCAGTGCTGGGCACAAGGAAAGAATTCAAGTTGATAATAAGGATGAATCTTGAATACTTTAAAACATTTTAAAGAATTTTCATAATTGACACGTAATGGCATAGAGAATGTTTATGTCATGTCATATATCTAACGATGACTCCTTGTATGCATCACACTGGTTTAATAATTTTGGTCTAAGAACTGCTCTCTGTTGTTGTCCAGATTTTCTAATAATGTAGAAAGTATTGGTGGCATAGTATTCTAGTTTATACAAGTCTTGGAATTATTTTCTCTTCAAGATCCTAATGACACTGACCTGCCTAAATTTCCTACACTGGTTTTACTGGTCAAGTAAGCAAACTTTAATTCCAACAAATATTTAAGTTTATAAAATTTAAAATTACATGTTCAGTAAACGAAATATATCATATAATATCTTCTAAATGGAGATTAAGTCTTATAATTCTAGAGATCACGGTGACTCAATTATTCCACGTGCTTCTTTTGCGTAAACGTCTTTAGGTATCATCTAATATACGATCCCAACATGTCTTTCTTTATTATGTGTCAGCTCACTTTGAGATGTTAAGACCTACCATTCTCTTTAAGTTCTCTGACTGACATTAGATTATGCTAATTAATGCATAATCTTTGCCTGGAGATCTTCTAATCAGGATGGAAACAACAAAACACTGTGTTAATATAAAGCTAATGATATTTTTATAGATTATAGAGTGACCATACGTTAATAGGTTCAGACGAGGTGTGGGTCCCCTTAGGGGGTGTTGGTGAGCTTGGCCATCATTGTCACTTTAAGAAGTGTAAACACCAGCAATGCCTGCTCCAGGAAGTAAGGAGCTGTCACTGGAGGTCTGCTGTTTTCCTGAGGTGCCTGTTTATTAAAGGAAAAGAAAGAAAGAAAAAATCCTGGTTCTTGGTCACGCCTTCTGGATCTAGAGTCATCCGTCTTCCCGTTCTTTGCTGTGCTTCTCTGGTGGTGCTCCCCACTAGCACCCTTAGGCCCGGGTTGGCTGAGGCCCCTGGGAAGAACATGAACCAAAAATTGTGCTCCCACCGCTCTGCCCCTTTCTGATGTCTCCAGACGTGGGCACCACGGGGCAGGGACCTTCCATTTGTTCAAGATGCAGCATCTCTCCCAGAGCAGGGCCTGGCATCTAGTAAACACCTAATAAATGCTTGAAAATTGCAGGCATTCTAATGCGAGGTCCTGGGAAGCTGAAGAGGAGGAGAAGAAAGTGGGTAAGCTTCGGGGCAGCCTAGAGTATGAGAGACAGACAGACAGACACAGACACCTATGTGGAGAGAGAGAGAATGTCCAAGAACCAGATTTAGTGTGTAAAAGCCACAGAGGTCTTTTTGTTGCTCAAGAAACTCAACAGAAGAACCAAGGGAAGGTGAGCCGACAACTCTAAGGGTCCAGGTCTGCACAAGGTGCGTTGTCAGGTGCAGGGTTCTGTTGTTTTCTATGATTTGTCTCAAATGGGATAATTGTTGCTCTCAGAGAGTTTCCAGGCTGGGCACGAGGAGGGGGATCTGAGGCCAGCTCCTTGGATTGTGGGCATGAAGCTGAATTTCCACAGAGAGCAAGGCAGCTAGAGTTCATAGGACAAAGATCAAGCGACAAGAGAGATGGACAGAGAGAGAATCCAGGCATATGTGTATTCAGGCATATTCGAGTATTCAGCAGAGTACTGATCAGGGCACGCTTATGAAGAAACTGCCTGAGGCCAAGGGAAGAGACTTCTGAAAAGATCATGGAACAGTGCTTGGTGCTCACCCAGGATAGGAAATTATACTTGCTCCCACCTGCCAGACTGGACTATTCGTAATTCATGGGCCATTGGGAAGAACACCCAGGAAGGTCTTGTTTCAGTGGTGGGAATAATCAGCCCTAGACTGACCCACATAAAAAATCATAAAAGCAGGATCAAAGGAATCAAACTGTTTAAAAGTCACTTCGCTGTACCCCAGGACAAAACTCAAGAAGATTTATAGGAATACCAAGATAGCCAGTACCCAAGAAGGAAAACTTTCACAATGTCTGGCATCCAATCAAAGAACGCCAGGCGTGCGGAGAGGCAGGAAAACATGATCCTTAAGGAGAAGAATACGCAATCTATGGAAACTGAACCAGAACCGACACAATGTTAAAATTAACAGAGAGGCCTTTAAAACAGTTATTCTGACTGTGTCACATACGTCCATGGAGTTAAGTAGAAAAGTGGAGCATATACAAATGGACAGAATCAAACTTTAGAGATGGAAACTGTAACACCTGAGATAACAGGCTCGCCAGATGGAATCAACAGCAGTTAGACATTGCAGAAGAAAAGGATCAGGGGACACAAAGCCAAGAACAATTGAAAATGTACAAAATGAAACTCAGTCAAAAAATTTTTTTCTAATACACATCTATCAGTGAATGCTAGGGCAACTTTCAAAGGCCTAATATACGAGTAATTGAGTCCGGGGAAAGACTGGGGATGAAGAAATAATTTTAGAAGAAACGATGGCAGAAAGATTTCCAGTTATAAAACAAATTATAAACCCACTGATCCACACAGTGGATCACAATGAACACAATGAATGAGCACAAGAAACATGAAGAAAAGTGCGTCCAGTCACATTATAATTCAATTGCTCGAATCCATTGAAAACGAAAAACTCTCCAAAGCAGCCATGGCAAAATGACATGGTACATACAGAAAACAAAAATAAAGATGATACCAGATTTCTCATCAGAAGCAGTACAAGTGAGAAGACAGTGGAGCAATATCTATAAACGACTGAGGGGAAAAAAGGCAACATGGAATTGTATGCTTCCTCCCCCAAAAAGTCTTTCAAAAATGAAGGTGACTAATGACATTTACAGACATACAAAGGCTGAAAGAATTCATTGCTAGCAGATCCACACTACAGGAAACGTTGAAGGAGTCCTCCAGGAAGGAGGACGCTGATGCCACATGGAAATCTGCATGTACACGAAGGGATGACGGACAACAGAAATGGTATCTGCACAGGAAAATGTTTAAGATTTTTCTTAGTATTTAAACCTCTCTCAAAACATGGGACAGATTAAACAAAAGTAGTAACGATGGATTGTGGGGTTTATACCATGTGTAAAGTGCAGTGCAGGACAACCATGTCATACAGGCGGGCAGGGGAGAAATGTGGAGAGGTATGATAGCACTTGAAGGCAGACTGTGGTAAGTTGCAGATGTGTGCTGTAAATCCTAAAGCAGCCGCTGAAATGACGAAGAGTCATAGCGAATAAGCCAACAAAGGAGAGAAATGGAACCATACGGAAGCCGTGTAAACACTATGACAGAGCAATTGCTCTTCCAGGACTCTACCCTATAGAAATACTGGGGCAAGTGGCCAAAGATATGTGTACAAGAATGATGACTACAGCATTATTTGTAATCATAAAATCATAGAACTAACAACTTAAAAAGCATATGGAAAGGGTTAAGTAAATACTAGTCCCAACCAATGATGGAAGAAACTCCATTGTGAAAAAGAACTTCGAGTCACGACGATGTGTGTACTCTCTCAGGGATTTCCGTACTCCCAGAGACCTGTTTTCCTCCTCAGCTCTTCTGTGAGGATCTGTGATGACCTTATGATGTTGACTTAGGTCCCCATTTTATGCACTCTACACAGAGAAGAGGAGGGTACCGGCGGAGGAAGCCTCTCTCCGCCTTTCCCCCCAGAGGATGGGCAGAGTAGAGACAACTACAAACACTTCTCTAGAACCTAAAAAGGTGAGAATCGTCCCTGGGTGGGCTTGAACCACCAACCTTTCGGTTAACAGCCGAACGCGCTAACCGATTGCG